>NW_019101415.1:0-9457 GCF_001856785.1 Myzus persicae | reverse complement strand
CATATATGCACGTTATTTTTGATTTATTGAATTTGAATTAATTATGAGTAATAAATTATTATTCAAGAAATGGCAGTGTTATAGTATCCTTAATATACAACTAAAACTCAAAAGGTGTTTGGTATTAATAAAGTTATTATTTGATTCTAATTTATAAATGTCATTGGTACCTATCATTAGTGATGTTTTTGTTAATTGTTAGGTTACAAGAGAGCACAAAATATTTGTTATTAAAACTATCGTTATGTAGTTAAGGTTTTTAATTATTTTATTATAATGGTCATGATCGTGTATAAATAAATACAATTTTCATGTTCTCTTGTTTTCTAATTAATTGTTATGCTCATCATTGGTTGTTTATTGACAAATAAATAATTCTATATTATTTATTTATGTATTTATGTTTTGAACGGGCCAGGCCCAATTACTTAAGCTGTTGTATTTCCTATATTCATTGGAATGGCTTTACCTGCCATTATTTTTCATTTAACTAGTTGTACCGAGACGTCTCCAAATTTGTTTTCATTTGTACTGTCAAACGTTTGTTCATTTTTAAGTCTATATAAATACGGCGAGCTATTGAACATTTAGTGTTTGTATTATATTTTTTAAGTCTTCTTTAGTATTGTGCACATTGTTGCAGTTATAAATGTTTATGCGATGATATGGTTCTTTTTTTAAAAATCATATTTTCATTATATTGGTATAAAAATGTATTCCCTAATATTATATTATGAAAAAATAATTTTTTTTATAACATATTATGCTATAATTTCTAATTCATTGGAGTTAATATTTATTTTTCATTCAAATTGATCCGTAAATAGAGTTATAGGTTTATTGTTTGCACCTGTTAGTATAATAAGTTTTTTTATTTACTTTTAGGGGACATAATAATGTACGTACTTCTATAATTCAACATCCTGTGAATATTGTTACTTTGACTGTTATTGGGATTATTCTTTAAAAATAATTTTAGCTTTAACACATAGATGTTCATTTATATTATTTATTGTATGGTTCTATTTAGGAAAGTCTGAAAATAAAGGTAAAGATCTATCAATAAAGTTTAGCTTAGTTTGAGTGCTAATTGATATACGGCATATTTTTGACGAGTGTCTTACTTTGTCTCATATTTGGCATACTTTGCAGATTTGTTATTGAAAAAGCAGCTTTCTGTTACATTATTATTTTTCAATCATATTTTTAATTGTTGTGATTTATAGTGGGTGAATATTTTTATTTCGAAAGCATATGATTTGGTGCTAAGTAAACTAATTTCACACTTTTGTCTTTTATCACTAACATAATTATATTAAAAAGGTTGTTTTGTCTAGTTAAATCTGTAGGCTTAAAAAATTGTTTTTGACAGTGTGTAATTTTACCCTCGTCCAACTACAACCTATTTGTAAGGAATAATAAATCATGTTTAATTGAAAAAACGTACATAATCCCTATTATATTATATATTATCATGGTAATAAAATTGTTGTTCTATCGAACGACGCGCTCCTGGTGGCAGACTAATCGTGCGCTGTTTGTAGTACCACTTTTATGACACGTATGATGCATCCATAGAGTTCGGTTTCCTTATCCCTAATCTTCATGCCTTAAACCATACTATTATCTATAAATAGATATTGAAGCTATTTAATGGACAAAAAAATTAATATTTTATATTAAAGTTATTAGAATGACATCTTGAAATCCTACACAAATATAAATATTACATTTAAATCATAAAGAAACAAAACAAAAATGTACGTACTAATATCATCTGGAAAAAAAATAGTATACTTATAAATTCTAATGAATTATTAAAGAAAACTTAATTAAAAATGTCAATAAAGGTACTTTATTTTAGGATTTAATATTAAATATTTTTTTCAGAAATGTTGTTAGTAAAAAAACTATGGTCCATGATTTTATTGTTACGAGAGATTCAGACATTCAATATTGAATATTCAAAAAATGAGTAACAAGTGTGTAATGGATTTGATTGTTTTTACATAAGGAATCCTATTTTTGAATAGTTTGGACGGCAATAAAGAAAAAATTATTATTTGACATAGAATAATATAACATGAAAAACTTATCATATAAACTAATAATGTGGCTTGGTATGGCGCGGTGCCTACTCTTCGTTACATACGCTCTCTAACTTCACACCAGCTGGCGTTGCTAGCTGCCGGATGGCTGTCCACCCGGAATTTTCAGCAACGAAATACTTATGTTTGGCTACTTGTGCACTTTTAACAGTTGTCGCCGTCAACCTAAGCTCCTCCAGATGATTCCCGGTGAACACAACAATACTACAATATTATAGAACAATTGGATATAATATTACAGAAGTTTCTTCGAATGACATTGAAATTGACATTATTGAGACAGAATGATGAACCACTCAAAAGCTGAAGCTGGTAGTAGGACAATGTAGCTGATCTGCTGCGATGAAGCTGAACTGCTAATTTCTGAGTGTGAGGAGGATCTGCCGTGATGAAGCTGAACTGCTGCTTTGCGTGTGTGGCTGATCTGCCGTGATTTACATCGAACGTGAATCGAATAGATAACGAGATAACCCAAATGCTTTAATTGATGCAGACGGATACAAAATTTTCTAAGATGATTTGGATGTGAATCTCTCGTGGTTTACGAGAGACACAACATACTTTCGCACAACATAAAAACGGTGTATAATCAATTCTGAAAGAGCGGACCAGAAAGAGAGATAATAAAGAATGACAATATTATGATGGCGACGGAGCGACGCCGACCGTACATCAACTGTCGTCCGGTCCGGGGGCCTAATAGTCTGACCAACTACCGGCAGTGTAGACAACATTAACGCGCACCGTGTGGTGTGTGATAGCACCAGATTCAAATGGTGATGGGGCTCAAACAACTTGCAACAAATACAATACGTATTTCAAACCAACTGTTTCAACCTACAAACAGCTAATAGCCATGGTTGCCGTTCTTTAAATCAAGACAAAAAACTAAATTTATATAGAATACGCAATATAACAACACAAAAATTACGTACTGTCCAATTCTTGATAAAAAAAAAAAACAAATATGTGTGATTAAATTTTTATTTTTATAATCATTTTCACGAACTTCAATAACAAAAATATGAAAAAGTCTTAGACATTGAACTTACTTTCAAATTCTATAAAAAATTAGAAATCATTTTTAGTTGACATAACCATTTACTATTCACGGCAACAAATATATTTGATTCTGATTTTATAGTGGTTGTGATCAATAGACTATCATAATATGAACAATGTATAAATAAATATTTATTCATTTTATTTTATTATATAATATATTTTACTGACTGAGCGTAGATTAAAATAAAAAATTTATTTTTACATTTTTAACAGATACGAGTGTACAATGGCGAAAATATCTTAGAAAAAAACTCTTGGAAACTTAGAAAAAATACATCATATATGCAGAACGGGTAAGTGGATGTTGCCCTTCTGTACAGTAGGTTAGTCACTGTTATAAATTGTGTTCAATTGTAATTTTATTATATAAAAACATTGTATACGAAAAACGATTCTGGTCGAAGACCGTCTGCCTAAATTGAAACGTATTATTGTGATTAAATTAATTTATTTTACTGTTAAATATTAGTACCTACCTACTATAGTAGGCTTAATTCATTTTCGTGAAAAAAGTTACATTTAAAAAGTCACTGTGTGTAAAAAATATAATAATATGCTAAAAAGTTTCAAGTAGGTGCTCACGAATAATAATATTTTTTTATCATAACAAATTAACTTAAATTATTATTTTTGCGTATTTAACAATATGCAATGTCGAAAAAATTTTAACATAAATTAACGAAAAAAAACTAAAATAAAAATGTATATTTTTTTTTAAATTTTTGGTCATAGAATGAACTATTTGTGCACAATTCTATTTTAAATTTTTGATCCTAAAAGTTGAACATTTTAAAATTTCTATGTACAAAATAATTTGTATATTTTCAATTTGATGAATTTTGTAAAATTTTAACAGTTTAAATGCGTATAAATCAAAAACGTATCAATTAAGTTTCTAATATTTTTCAACTAATTTATATCAGTATATTAGAAGCATTGTATTAATTGTATTAATATAATTACATTATGATTTTAATTTTTATATATAATTTTTCCTTTATTCCTCTTACTCAAATCTTTCCTATCAAACCGTACGTTTTCAGTAAGATGTGAAGACGAAACTTCTGACCCATATCCTATTAAAGCAGGTGTCCCTCAAGGCAGTATTTTTTCCCCGACTCCCTATAATATATGTACAGCCGATCTACCATAATGTATCAACACTACTCTAGCTACCTTCGCCGATGACACAGCCATAATATCAACCAACTTCGAAATAGCCACCACTACAAACAAACTCCAAGACCGCCTAACCCAACTACAAGATTGGTTCAGCTTATGGAAAATTAAATTTAATGAAAATAAATCCACTCACATCACTTTTACCCTCAGGCCCAAAACGATTCCTCTAGTTTACATAAATAACCAAACAATTCCCATCTTCGATTCCTTTAAATACCTAGGACTCCTTCTCGACAAATGACTAACTTGGACTAATCACATCAAAGCTAAAAGAACTTCCCTTAATCTCAGGCTTCACAAATTAAGACCACTTCTTCTATCCAAAATCTCTTTAAATAATAAAACACGTCCAGCAATGACTTACGGAATTCAACTGTGGGGTACCACTAAAAACTCAATCCTAATCAAATTCCAAGCGCTCCAATCAATATCTCTGCGTGTCCTCTCTAATGCTCCCTGGTACGTCAGTAACCGCACCCTGCATCATGATCTCAACATACCATCAATATCCACACTTGCCTCTTATCATTATAACAAATTTCATAAAAATAGCTTTAACCATCCAACCCCACTCATATCTAAACTTTCTTCTTATACAATCCCTGATAACCCCCCTCGTTGCCTCAAACGCAAATGGCCGCGTGATTTATTAAAAAATGCCTAGTCCTACTTATTACAGTTACCTCCCCCCTGAGTTTAAATTTTAGGTAGTGTCACTGGACACTCCCTTCCTTCAAGATTTTCATGTCCTGTAATATTGTACTCATCATATTTACTTATTATATAAATTGTGTATAGATTGTAAATTTTCTTAAATTAAATAAAAATATATATAATTTTCTTTTTTTATTCGATTTTAGTATTTAAATATCACATTTACATTATTATATTTTGATATTAGTGAAATATTTAATATTTTCAATTTATGAACTATAATTATCAATATTACATAGGTACCAACTCGTTTTTATCAATATTGTAAGTAAAAATAAATTTTTAACTGGAATAGTTTGGCGTCTACTCATTTAAAATTGTATTATATAACAATTTGCAACCAGTGATAATCAGGCATGACGCATACATGGGCACGCATTTGCCAACTATATGGTTGTCGGGTACTCGGTTACGATGGACGACAAAATGAAAATATTTTAGGTTATTTAATGTATATCATATTATTAATTATTATTGGTTTACAGCACGACAATACGACATATACACGGGCCAACGACTAAGATATTATTATTATTATTATCTTATTGAAATAATACAAAATATCTATATAAGGAATAAATCATGTAGAATATTGGAAAAATATTTTTCCAAGCATTTTACTAAAATATTTTATAAAATTAAAATTTATTTATTTAATTAATTTTTTTAATTAAAATTTTTTTTTAAATAAAACTTATAAAACTTGCAATAACAACAACAATCGGTCGTCGACCGCCGATTAATATATGTATATTGTATACCATAACGAAAAGATTCTATTCTAAGAAGAAAAAAAATATTAGACATTACTCAGTTATTAATAATTATTTATTAGTAGTTAGTTATTAATATACACACTTTTATACACGATATTAATATATTATGAATTACGTACAGTTTATCATTGTTATTACCCAATATATCAAAGTCCGCCGCTATGAACAATATAAAATATAATTAGATGACTTGACGGTTTTATGCTAGTATATTTTTGAATTAAATACATTTTTTTTAAATTCATTTAAAATCGATTTGATTATGATTATGATTTCGATTTTGGTAAAATTAGTGATTTTAACTTTTTTCAATTTTAATATAAAATTTGAAAATCATTAACAGGCATTTACGATTTCGATATTGTTTTGATTTTTAAAAGATTTTTAACGATTTTTATTGATATTTAAATCGATTTTGAAATCGATATTATTATTTTAAATATATTTAAGTCTTTTTTTTTCTTATGACAAACCAACCTATTTTCGTCCGCATTGGTATGGACATTAGTAATGTATGTTGTATACGGTTATACATGGACTTTTAACTCGGCTTACATTTCTGCGGCCACCATTGGCTGATGATTACACAAAAGCATTGAAGTATCAGTTTCGGAAATTAAAAAGCCAATAATTTGATATATATCTTAATACTTCAATATTATATAATCGATACTCATTATTGTATTTATAACAGATTAATTAAAAACAAAAACCAACCAACTAATTAAAGATAAGCGATTAATTGTGAACACTTGCAACATAAAAGTGTAATAACCTGCGTTCTATGAAGATAATTGATTAAACAGTATTCAGCAAACTGTATTCTATCTATGAATTCATAAAATGTAATGAACAATAAAACAATGATAATAATGAAAATACCTACATTCCGAATAAACTAAAATACAAATAAAACCAATTAATTGCAATAATAAAAAAGTACATTTGTTTTTATATCAGCAACAAATTGTGGTGAAAATAATAATATTAAAGTGTTTGGCACAGATTACAAAAAACCAGATGGTCCACTCCCTATTTGGTTCATGTAATTATGAAAACGTAAAAACAAAACCTTCTTACTTTGTTACTTTGATTACTCGATTCAGAATTTGTTCAACAATTCAATTTTTAAATAAGGTTTTTTTTCAGAAAAATCATTTAAAAAAAATTAATTTAGCAAGATATATTACAACATTTATAATTCATTGCTTGAACTATTTAGGCCATAAGTCATGATCATATCATAGCTTCAATTTTGTACATAATTAAATAATTTCTGACATATTTATACATATTCCTACAGGCTGATAAAGGGCCACTGCTATAATACCGGTACAAGTAGCTACTTCCAGAGCTACGGGTTGTGGACCTGTTTAAGATGTTCGAAAATAAGTAACAAAAGAATAGTATGGTATCAGAATGTGTATAAATTAATTTTCATTTTTAATAAAATAAATATTTTTAATATTTTATATTGTTTAACTAATATTACCTATAATTCTATTTATTTATTTATTTATTTTTATTGTTGCTTCTGTAAAGGATATTTTAATAAACGAGCTATCACCCAGCATCAGAGACAAAAATTTATTTATTTTCCTCCTTGTGTTTGTGGTATAATGATAAATATATTTTTTGTGTGGATGAGAAAACTGTGTGTGTACTTCTTTATGTATAAATAATGTAGAAAAAGAGAAAAAAAGTATCTAGTATTCTATAATAAAATACCAAGAAAAAGTATCTATTAAATATTTGGAATACACTTGTCAAAAATTATTTAAATGCAAGTATTTGAATTCTTTTAAATCTTGTCAAGACAATACTATTCGTGACTCACCTCTACTTTAAAGGTATTTAACTTTTAGATGATTTGGAATTCCATTAATTAGAGTTAATAATCATAAATCATAATTTACATTTATTGCAGACCAATATGTTTTAAATATTATTCTATACAATAATTATGGAAAAAATTGTTGTACAATAATTTATTTTTCCTGTGTGGCCCTACTGCATTGAGGAAGGTTAGTATTGTCAGCAAATCCTGAAGTGCATCCATCGAACTCAGTGAGTGTACCATCTGATCTTATTTAATCTGTGGTAATAGTATATTACGTATATTACATAATTAATGATTCCTCCATAAGAGAAATTTAATATAGGTAGTAAAATTGCATTCGTTATTATGTTTCAATTACTTGCATTTTTGTAAACGTGGGTTATCTGAAAATTGATTATTCTAGTGTTATAAACTCTGTATTTATCAGGATACATATTTGCTATTTAGTTATCTTTTATCTTATCTATTACATGCATATCAATGCTTTGGTTACGGCTGTCGTTACACATTAAAAGTTAAAACATTAGGTGCTCATATAAATATGATATAATATTTTTGTGGGGATATTTTGACGTGTCACCATTAATATGAAAGGCGAGATGCGTCTCATAGCGTAGATCAGGGATTCTCAAGCTGTGGTACGCCTACTCCTTGGGGGTACTCGAAATGTTTTAAGTGGTACGAGGCTGGCCAACAAGGGAAAAATTCTTAAAGAGTCTTTACATTTTTTTATATATATTTTAGTTTAGTAACTAAGAAGGGTGTACTCGACAAAATATATTGATAAAAAAGGGTACAGTGTTTATAGAAGTTTGAGAATCTCTGGCGTAGATTGTAAACCCCACTCACATTAAAAATCCCTCTGTACCCATATTAGAGAAACATTGCATCGAAACGTCAATTTGATATAACACCATATTTGGAATGACCCTCATCGCCAGCTTATATGCACAGCCGTATAGCGCTCGTCTAATCTATTTTAAGAATTCTAAAACTATATTACCCCATTTTAACAAATATTGAAACATACATCATCATTCATCATTATATATAAAATATAAATTCAAATTTATAAATATTTTATGAAACAAAGTTATTATTTATTTGTTCTGCATTCTAAATTCTATGCGAGGTGTCTCATGTCCTCTATGACGCTTTGCCACTGGTCATCGCCAACCGGGGTCTACGTGTTAATTATTAGTTTTAATTTGTAATTACTATCATTATTATAATATGAGAATACCAAATTCACACGTATATGCATATGTCACAATTCGATAACAACATAAGATTTACTTTACGAATTGTACAGAAACTATTTTATTGTTTTGATAAAATAAAGACAATTTAATTAGGTGTATGGACCTGTTTTTATGCAGAGAAATTATAATTCTGTAATCAGTAAATTGCTATAGATCTATACTAAACAGCATTCTAAACGTATATTAATTCATAAAACTTAACTAACAATAAAACAATTAAAATACCTACCTCTTGAAGGAACTATAATACAAATAAATTTAATTAATTAAAATACATTGATGTTTATATAAGTTAAAAGATTTTTGTTGTATAGAATAATATCAAAAGATTAAATATAAATGGAGGAGCATGAAAAGTTGGAAAATTTATTTGTTTTTAACCCTTAACTTGACGCTGTATCCTAAAAGATACACGTAAATCAGTTAATTTTGATATTAAAAATATTATTTTTTTATTCCATGAAACTGATGTAAATTTTTCTAAATATTCCAAAGAGTTTATATGTGTAA
>NW_019101414.1:5720-11716 GCF_001856785.1 Myzus persicae | reverse complement strand
GTTCGGAAGGGGGTATCGGTGCGTTGATGCGGTGCAAATATTAAACGGTGGGAAAAGTGACGGCAGTTTTTATATGTATAACGATATCTCAAACATACCGCCCACCTGAAGGCACCTGGCCTTCACAATACGAGTGGTAAGCGACACAATTTTACTACCGGACGTTTGATCACCGTTCGATTTGCAGTTCGAACTGTAGCCACGCGTACAATATTATCTTCTCCTGGGTGTACTTCTATCACCCGTGCAGTCTTCCAGGTAAGAGGTGGTGTCGGCTCTTTAATAATTACTAGGTCCCCAGGTTCAAGGTTGCATTGGTCTTTGCCCCATTTTGAGCGAACTGATATTGTGTGCAGATATTCTTTTGACCATCGGTCCCAGAAATGTTTTTGTATGTGTTGCACAAGTGTCCATCGTTGGTGTAACGTAAGTCTAGGTCCCGGGTATAGTGGATCTGGGACTGGGACAGTTACAAGGGGTTCCATCGTGAGAAAATGTCCAGCAGTGAGTGTTTGAAGATCGTTTGGATCTGACGACATTGCTCCTAATGGACGTGAATTGAGAATTGCTTCTATGCGGTGGAAAACGGTGTTCAGTTCTTCATAGGTCAATACCTGCTCCTGAATTGTGCGGCGTAACAGGGTCTTGGCGGATTTAACGGCCGCTTCCCACAATCCGCCCATATGCGGTGCAGCTGGGGGATTCAGGTGCCATTGAATGTGCGCATTGCTTATACCCGCGGTTATTTCGGAGGAGCTGAGGAGCCGTTTGACGTCTTCCATGTAGTTTTTCGTTCCTACAAAGTTAGTTCCGCAATCACTGTACAGATCGGTGCATCTACCACGGCGACTGACGAAGCGGTTAAGAGCGGCCAGAAAGAGTGTGGTAGATAAATCACTTACCAACTCTAAGTGTACTGCGCGGGTGGCCATGCAAACGAAAATACATAAGTAACCCTTGGTTGTCTGTACACGTCGGAGTAAGGCAGCCTTTACCAAAAACGGTCCGGCGAAATCCACTCCTACGTGTGTAAAAACCTTAGTTCCGACTAGTCGTGGTCGGGGTAAATCTCCCATGCTCGGTTGCATCGGTTCTGGTCTGGTGCGGAAACAGGGTATGCACTGGCGGAGACGTTTGCGAATGGCACCTCGGGCCGCTATTATCCAAAACTTTTGGTGCAAAATATTTTGGGTGGTTTGCGCCCCAGGATGACAATGCAGGCGGTGAATGTAATCAATGAGTAGGACAGTTAATGGAGATTGTTTTGGTAACAGGATGGGATGCTTTGTCTCATATGGAAGGTCGGAGGACCGGAGGCGACCGCCCACCCTGAGAAGACCCTCTTCCGAATCTAGATATGTTCCAAGTAATCTCAGTTTATTGGTACAAGGCTCTCCTGCTGTGAGACGTCTCAAATCTTCTCCGAAATGTACCTTTTGGACCCATCGTATCAGGGCGTGCAATGCTTCTTCCTTTTCCTTTGCTCCTGGTGGTTTGGAATGATCAAAGGAGATGAGTCGGTGTGACAGATTTCTTCGGAATCGTAACCAGTAGGCGGTGAGACGTAGAACTTTCGGAAGTTCTGCTGATGCATACAATAGTTGACATTCCTCTACGGGCTTAGTGATTAAAAGAGCAAGTTGTTTCTCCTCGGCTTGATGTTCCATCTTATCCAGGCACGTGATAGGTGTCACCGGAGGCCAGGTATTTGTTGGTTGGGTGAGAAATACTGAGCCGCCCCACCAAATCTGATGGTCCACTAGCTCTTTTGGGGTTACACCTCGGGACGCACAGTCTGCAGGGTTGTGCGCTGTAGGTACGTGTCTCCAAATCTTCGGGGACGTCATGTGCTGAATTTTGGCAACTCGATTTGCCACAAACGTCTTGAGTTTTGCTGTAGGTGTCTGAATCCAAGCCAAGACTACGGTTGAATCGGACCATGCAGTCGTGGCTTCAATCGGAATGGCATTTAGGTTGGTACTGATATGTTCCAGACAGCGAGCAAGTAATAACGCCCCACATAATTCGAGTCGTGGAATTGAAAGCCTTTTTTCCGGAGCCACCTTAGACTTTCCCATTAACAGTTGGCAGTGACTGATGTCATTTGGTTCTCGCGCTAAAAGATATACCGCGGCGGCGTAAGCGTTTTCTGAGCTATCGCAAAATCCATGGATTTCATACGTAGCTCCAGGTGTAGTTGCTCGACGTCGTATTCGAATAGATCCAATTAGTGGCAATTCTTCGTGGTAACGTGTCCAAGCATCGATGGCGTCGTCAGGTATTCTCTCATCCCACCCCACCCCAATTGACCACAGATACTTCATCAGTCGTTTGAGATTGGTAATGACTGGAGTGAGGAGGCCAATGGGGTCATAGATTCGGGCTATCTCTGAAAGAATAGCTCGTTTGGTAAAACGCACGGGATTCGGTCGGTATTGGTAGGACAATATATCCAGATTAGGTTCCCAGTTTAGACCGAGAACCTTGGTGTAATCTGACTGCGGTTCATCGAAGGTAAAATTATCGGTTTTACGATGTCCAACCGGAACGGCCTCTAATAATGCGGGTGCATTGCTGGACCACTTGCGGAGCTCAAACTTCCCCCGCTCAAATACTTTTATAACCTCTTGTTGGAGTTTAAGAGCCTCTTCTTCCGAGTCGGCTCCGGTAACGACATCGTCCACGTAGAGGTCTTGATATATGACCTTTTGCACATTAGGGTATGCTTTGGCTTCATCCTCAGCTAATTGATGTAATGTTCTAATTGCAAGGAATGGAGATGATCGTTGGCCAAATGTAACAGTGGACATTTCGTACGTCTGAACAGGGTCCGAGGGCTGGAATCGGAAAAGAAGGCGTTGGTATGGTCTATGTTTTGGAGTGACAACAATCTGCCGGAACATCTGTTTGATATCAGTGGTGAACACTACTGCGTGCAAACGAAAACGTAAAATGATTCCTGGTAGATCCTGTTGAAGTTTGGGCCCCATAAACAAGTAATCATTTAAAGATTTCCCGTTTGAAGATAGGGCTGACGCATCGTAAACAACACGGAGCTTGGTAGTCGTACTTCCGGGTTTCACTACACCGTGGTGTGGTATGTAAAAAGATGTGTTATCAATGCCCTCAGTGTTGTCTACATAACTCATATGTCCGGAGTCTAAATAATCTTGCATGGCCCCGTTATAATCCTGTCTATGATCCGTGGATTTTGAAAGCCTAGATTCCAGATGTATGAGCCGTGTGTGTGCTAGATGGTATGACCTCCCAATAGGAGGTGGATCATGGGTGAATGGCAGATGTACTATATATCGACCATCCGACTGTCGAGTAGTGGTGTTACGATAGATCTCTTCGCATTTTTGTTCTGCCGGACTGGTCTTTTCCACCGTAGGGAGCTCTTCAATTTCCCAAAACTTGCGTAGTATTTGGTCGATGGGGTCCATAGACGCAAAAAATGAAGTCGTACTATTTGACGGATTTGGGGCTGACCGTCCCATGAGCACCCATCCAAACACGGTTTTAAGTGCCACAGGTTGATTGACGGTACCTTCTCGTCGATCTCCACTTATGATATAAGGAAAAACATCCTCTCCAAGGAGAATGTCTATCGGTAGTGGTTCGTCATATCGGGGATCGGCTAGGTCCAGACCCTGCACATGCGCCCACTCAGTCTTCACGACGCGTTCAGACGGAATGAGTCCGGTGATGCGAGGTAGTATGAAAGTCTCAACTGTGAAGAGAGGCGTGTCACGCCTTACGGGTCTGATGATAATTTGAGTACGTGCTTTTATCGGTGGTACTTGTAGGCCGGCCATAGCTTGCACAGCTACACTGCATTTATCCCGTGTCACCCCTAACCTGTTACGACAATGTTCCGTGAGGAAACTGCTTTGACTGCCGCTATCTAAAAGCGCTCGCGCCTCTTGATATTGTCCACTACTATCCTGTACTAATACGGCCATCGTAGACATGAGTACACAGGAGTTGACCCTCTTGTCGGATGAAAACATACTATTCACGGTGGTAGTAGGTTGAGGTTCGGTGGTATTCACTATGGTCGTTGGTTGAGCGTCTAAGGTATTTTCAAAATGTAATAGGGAATGATGTCGTCCTTTGCATTTCAAACATACTCGGGTGTGTTTACACTGACTCACTGGGTGCTCACTAAAACACAAGAAACAACGCCTAAGGTCTTTAATTATTTGGTACCGTTCATTTGGTGTTTTCTCTTTGAACACTGTGCAAGCAATCAACAGATGACCGGGCGTTGTCTTACAGACCTGACAAGTGAATTGCCTTCTATTCTCACGTGGGTCTGGCTTTCCGGCATGCAACGTGACAGTTTTCCCATATGGTTTTTTATTTGATTTTTCTTGTTCTTTGCCAGATTGGCCAGCGATTGCAGCATTGCAAAATTTTGATAAGAACATGGTAAAGTTGTTCATACTTGGATCATCTGCGGTATCTACTATTAATTCCCATTGAGCACGAAGTTGAGAGTCCAACTTCAATTCAAATAAATGTAGCAAGATTGGGTCCCATTGATCCACGGAGTAATTTTGGTTTGCGAGCGCTCCAACCGACTCCGTGATCGTGTTCAGCATCTGACGGATAGATTTGGCATCACCGAACATTGCTTTTGGCATCGTCCAAAGTTGGTTCAAGTGACTCTGTGCAATTATCCGACGGTTTGCATAGCGTTTGTCCAAAACCGTTAGCGCTAGAGTGTAGTTATCGTCACTTAGCATTAAATTGGATATAAGCGCTAGCGGCTCGCCATCCAGGTAACTTTTTAAATAGCTGAACTTAAGCACAGGTGGCAGGCTAGTATTGTTGTGTACCGCAATGTCAAACAAATTTCTAAAACTGGTATATTGTTTCGGATCTCCTCCAAACCTAGGTATTGATAGCTTTTCCAGTGGTATCACATCGCGTCTATCTCGGTTTTGAGTTGTACTGATAAAGGTTTCATCGGCATTCGGATGTTGAAGTAAAACTGGTATATGCTCATCTGCTGCAATCATCACTTCAAAATACACTTCGTCGAACTTATCACGAATGTTCTCAGGTGAACAGATATCTACTTCTGATTTTTGGTCTTTTTCCGGTTTTCCTAGTTGTTTTATTACAATCGAAAGCTGTTCCTCGAATTCCTCTTTAATCCGCGGAACGGTGGCATACATCATTCGAAACTTGGTTTTGTCTGACCTGGTGGCCGATGTCTTGTTTAGCGCATCTCCAGCGTCTCGTACTCGCATGATTCGTTTCTGAATGTCCTAGAGGCGAATTTTTGCTTCTTCAAAAACACCCATGACGCTATATTCCCCTCCACAAAACGTACGCGTAATTCAAGTCAGTAGGTACAACCAAAATATACCAAAAAATAACAAGGCAGTTAAAATCTATTATTATTTTTTTTTGTTTCATGAGATTTGCGTCACCCTGTATATACGGTTTGTAATTTTCCAGAAATAAGCTACTTTTTAACCTTGACCGAGTTCTTGCGAAGACGACACCTCTTATCTACTGTGCTATAACGGTCGTCGCGGCAGCGTCGTACGCCTGCTGGTCAAAGTCCAAATTCTATACTATGCAACTCTTCGTTAATTATAATAATGCAAATAACCCACTTTTATTATATTTTACTAAAGTACACATAAATCTCTGTAATTATATTAATATTGAAATATTGGTGATTTCTCGGTAAAAGACCGCTGGTAATATTTTCACTTAGGATAATATATTATATCTATCCTAGGCTCGATGGACCAAATGTTTCGGAATATAAATGGACTGTATAAATCAAAAAGCAACACGGTTGTAATTAAGTTTCATTCGCCGCATTGACGGCCTACTATTTCAAAATAATACACAAAATAATTGATAATAATAATAATAATGGGGCACACTTGGTGCTGGCCAGCTGGGGGGTACTATAATTAGGGCTAACACAATAAAATAAATATAAATATAAATATATATATATATATATA
>NW_019101414.1:2081-3037 GCF_001856785.1 Myzus persicae | reverse complement strand
CCTGTTAATTTAATTAATGTGCTTAAAATACATACCACAACCACATAATCAGCTACTTTAGATTCTGGCTGTTCTGGAGTGGGCTTCAATTTCTTAAAATATCCTAAAAGATTATTGGTTTGATTCCGCTTTTGGGAGTTTGAATTAGATAATTCCATCTTGGTTTAATAATATTTATTAGGTACCTTGCTTAGCACATTAACATTAGTTAGTATTAAGTATTTAGTTACACAAAAGAAAGACATCAAATACCTTATTGTCAATTGAATAATACTGATGAGAGAAAAAACCGTTTTCGTACATGATAAATTGATAACTAATATAAGTGATAAACTGATAACATAGAATATTGGTAATCCAATAATCAATATGATGTTATGTTCGCATTATTACATTGTTACGATTTTAGTTGTTACCACGGACTAAGAGGATCACTACAAATTGTTCCACACTATATTTGTCCCAACTACTATTTCATCCTAGTTTTACTATTTGTTCCACAATACACTTGTTTCGTCGATGCTGTGCATACAGCATAGAGTAATACTATATGGCATACTGGGCATTAGTTACAAAAAAATCAATGGGGGGGTTTCAACACCCAAAACCCCCCACTGGCGCACAACATAGAATAATTTAACTATTTTACGTACCTACAAATTTAATTAGGTAGGTAATAGGTATACCTATAATAGTTAAGTTAGGATGACGTTAGGTTATCGCAATAGCTTTTTATTTGTAGTAATACAAGAACCATTACAATAATATTGGAACCTGCTGCTACTGTATTAATTTTTCAAGGTTTTTACTAGCTAACAAAAACAATATAATATATAACTATATATAATATAATACCTATTTATATTATAATTATTAGTAGTATTATAATATATAATAATATGTGTATATATATATAATATTAAATATACTGCTATAATTATAGTATTATATAATAT
>NW_019101414.1:0-402 GCF_001856785.1 Myzus persicae | reverse complement strand
ACCTGCCCGTGGTAAAAATCTAATACATCAGAAATTGTAGTGTATTCGCATTTGTATGCATGTCTGTGATAACCTTTATTAATTAGAATGCGACGTTAATTGACGCATCACGACCCAAGTATGAATTAAATTTGAAAAAAATAAATTCAAAAACAGTGTATATTTATCTAATGCAGTATAATATATATTTAATTAATGATGGAAATTGAATTATATACACACCGGATAATTAAGGAAATGCGATTTACGGTTTGATCAAACACAATTCTTATGAATTTAATCGGTTAAGCAATGTCTAATGCAATATTTATTATTGCGGAAAAACAGCTTAAGTGTGGTAGATTTGACACAAATCAATATCTCAAATCGTAGGTAGGTTGGTTAGGGCTTTAGGTCACAGTC
>NW_019101413.1:0-10040 GCF_001856785.1 Myzus persicae | reverse complement strand
TAAAATATTGTGTTTGTAAATGCCCAAAAGCCAAAAGGGATGAAGGAGAATGAATTTCAAATTTAAATTCATACATTGCATGAGACCATTATAAGCAAGCTATAGTTAACATTTGATTATTTTAAGTTTCAATTTTGCATTATTTAGTTGCACATTTTTTTATGAAAATTAGACAAAATAAATAATGTCACAAATAAAGAAGATACTTCAGAATATAATGGTACCTATATTATGTAAATGTATTCCCATTTCCTACTGTGTTCTAACTATTACAACACAGGTACTTAAATAATGATATATTATATTAATTGTAATGTTATTATTTATTAATTATTATTTATTGCCTATTGAGTATTGGTAATAAAAACGACAAATGTTATTAAAAAATAGAAATATTTAAATTTCTAACAATCTCTTGACCTGAAATAGTGTGTCTCTTGAATTAAAAACGTGTGTTAAACGTGTATTTATACCTTTTTAAATAACAGAATTGTCAATACTGAATACTCCAATAACCTTTTTTAGCAACTATCCATTTAAATTTAAATTTAATATTTTGTTCAAATATCATAAGCATAACATGAGATGAGATTTAACATGACATATCATGAGATTTATTATAGTGCAGTCCGTAATATAATGCGATATTATTGTAAATTATAATTAAATATTAATGTAATGTAATCAAATAATGATCTCTATAATAGTATAATATTATCTTGTATGCAAAAGCAGGTAGGTACCTACTACCTACGTTGTTGAGAATACAAAATTAGTTCTGCTGAACATAACTTGGCATGTTGTATGTACATTGTACACAAAGTGTACAAATCGAATATATTTTAATTTTTAGGGCTTTAGGCTCAGCCCTTAATAGTTAATATATAATAAAAATTGGGTCAACGGTTTTTAGATGTAGGAAAATATAATAAAAATTTAAAACACCGTTCCAAAAACCAAAACCAAACACTTTCAAAAACCGTTCTTGAAACCGATAAATTTTTTTAAAAACCTTTTTTGAAACCGAAACCAAAACCAAAAAATTTGAAAAACCGATCTTAAAACCTAAACCAAAATCAGAAAATGTAGAAAACCGTTCTCAAAAACCGAAACCGAAACCGTTAAAATATGAAACGGTTTCGATCCCTGCCTATGAGACAATGTAAGTGGTCTATTTGTATACAATGTTTAAAAAAAATTGTAAAGTATGCAGAATAACAGGTTTGACTAAAATAAAAAAAGTAAAAACATTAAAAAATAATTTCTTAGATAATATTTAAAAACTTCTATTGATTTTTAACTGTTTAATTAGAAGAAAAACCTACCAAACAATTTGAAGATGAAGTTTCCAAGTTGGTATCCAATTATCATGCATCATATTAGTTTTAGGTAATAAAATACCTATTTCGAATTGAATTATTTTTACATTGCAAATTAAAGTATTATAAAAAAGCACATTGTGAAGTATTATTATTTAAAATTGAAGTACCTGAGTAGGTACCTACTTGTTTTAATTAATATTCATAATTTATTTTGTTTTCCATTATGGCATTATACTAGTAAAGTAGTAAGTCAACAGAAAACAACATTAATATTAATCAATATTCAATAATCATATTATCATCAAAATTTAAAAAAATACGTTTGGCTGTTTAAGGTTAACTTAGTTCAACAGTGTGGGTACACTACAATAATAAAATTATATATTTATAATATGATATTTTCTTCTGTGGCATACTGTGATTGTATGATATCAAATTAAGTTACGGCTTAATTTTTCCTCATCAATTGAAATTTATGTAATCTATATCCTTGCTTATTTGTTATAATTAATTGTGTTTCAATTATTATTAAGAGTGTGATGATATTGACAATAAATAACCTATCTGTCAGTAATAATTGTCGGCTGTGGCTACTATGGTACATCGTTATTGTTACACTGAGTCAAATATGTACAGAGTTTTGAACTACTGGTCTTTACAAACAAAAAATATAGCACCTCCAAAAAATAATATGACTTAGAAGACTTATATCCAGGGACGGCCTGGCCCACCGGGATACCGGGAGGTTCCCGGTGGCCTGGCCTAATGGGATTTGTCATTGGCCTGACGGCCGTACCACATTATTTTTTAAAATAATTAGGTAGTTTTCAATTTCTTTATACTAAAAAAATGTATTGTTAATATTTGTAAGTTACTACACGTCTATACTCTATACTACAGTATAAAAATCCAGATTCGAACACCCGTAGAGCCGTAGCCCGTACAGTAAATTATAATTTAATAAGTTATTAGTATTATTGTATTAGATATTAGTTATTATTAATGCGACGTAATATACTAATATCTAGAATTGCTCATGTAATATGGGTATTTTGGGATGTATAAAAGCATTATCATTATTATTATTATGTATTTTTCATCAGAGAGACTAAGTAATAAGTACTTACTACTTCGCGGCTCACGCACACGAATACAGGTCCGGGATTGTTATCTAAATAGTAATTTTATTCACAGCCCATTCCGCCTACTCTATTTTTAGACCTATCCAACTATATCGATAACTGATAGCAATAATTATTACAATAATATTATTCTATGAAGCGTTTTTCACACAGTAGCTAATTCATAACATTACTATTTTTGTATAATGGTAAATGGATCGTTAATCGTTATTCGGACCTGGAGTGTATTAATAATGTACCTATAGTATATGATACTTTTGTGCTCTTAATCGTGAATGAAGTCTGCGCCGTCCGCTGTAGTTAACTCGTTTTAAAAGTTTAATTATACAATCCTTTTTGTATAATCTTTTATTTAAAATGAAACCAGTTAAAAGAATAGGAGGAGCTGCTCGAGAAAAAGAAAAAAAGAAAAAGCAGTTATTGGAAGTCAGTAAGAAATGTGCAAAATTAAATTCATTTTTTTCAATGGATGCTTCAGGTTCAGGTAGGTACCAATTGGTTATTTATTTAATTATTATACCTAACCTTTATTATTTAGGAAGTATTCTAGTTGGTATTTTGTAATCTAGTCATCCAAATTAATCTTAATTTATTTAATCCAAATTAAACAGTTAACTAAATAAATAGTGTACCTACCTATAGACAAGTGCCCAAGTAAGCGGTGTGTAGATTATTTTTTATTTAGGAGTCTAAACAAAATATAATAATCTAACCTAGTACAGTATATAGAACATTGAAGTACCTAAGTACTTTTATAATATTTTTTTTTTTTGTTGTACCTATTTATATATATATGACCAACGTTTGGATGAGGTCGAATGTGGTACTAACATTTTGGTTTTACCCAATCTAAATGAAATCGATGGATATATTTTAGAAGAAAATATAACAGAAGCCAAAGAATTAAATGAAAATGGTAATTACATAATTAACTCAAATGTTTTTATTTGTTAAATTTTGAATGAATACAAATAATTGTATGTTAAGTACTCTAATTGTTGCCGTGGTTTTAAGTGTGTTCCATAATAATTGAGTAGAATTTTCTTTAGTTAAATTTTAAAACTGAGTTATGAACTAATACAATAATACTATCTATATTATAGATAGTTGTTTTTTAAATTGGTGAAAATATCAAAGCTAATTGTTGAAATACGCCTTTCTATTGTATGTCGTGATACTGGTACATTTTCAACCATTTTTAAAAGTTTTTGATTTTCAGGATTTAAAACAGAAATTACATCTAAAATATTTTTTTTAATATACTCGCCGTCCGTATACGGACGTTTTGCTTGAGCAATATTAAAGGCAATTACAAAACTTGCTTCTACACAGTCGTCTGCCTCGTTCGTAAACATTGTCATATCATTAGTTTGTTTAGCAAATTTTAATTTCATCGAACATAGCTTATTTTTCCTCGAATCAGAACCAATAGGAAACTCTCGACTAAATGTGCTGTGATTGGTTTCGTAATGCCGTTTTAAATTACTAACCTTAAACTATGATAATGTAACTTGACAAATGAGACAAAATGGTTTATCGTTTTTCTGTATAAAAAAGTATATTTCTTCCCATTCTAATTTAAATTTCCGTTTTTCTTCTTCATATTTACGTTTAACCGCTTTATTAGAAATTGACATCGTAACTAACTTTCGCAATAAGTATCGGTAAAATATTACAAATATAATTATTAAATATTACAAATATTTTACAAAATAAATTGAGGTGTTTACAATAGGACTATTCAACACAGACTACAGACTATATTAAAAACGATATAATTTCATATTTCGTAATTTGATATGTTTATCGGCTGTTTGCTATCTTTATTACTTTTGTGGTATAAAAGTACAGATTAGATAATTTGGCTCTTGATATAATTTTATTAATACATGTGGCTCGCGTACATAGTCATGTTGGCCACCCCTGATCTATAATATGTCTATCTTGCATTCTTGCTACCTATAATATTGCAATATGGTGTATAATGGCAATGTAGGTAACGCGTAGGTATAAGTAATTTTATATTTATTTTTTTATCTTTGTACCTATGTATTATAGATGGTCAACGTTTGAATGAGCTCGAAAGTGTTTCCAACGTTTTACCCGACCTAAATCCAATCAATGAAATTATTTTAGAAGAAAATAAAACAGAACTAGAAGAAATAAATGAAAATGGTAATTACACAAATAATATTTAATTCAAACGTTTTTAATTCTTAAATTTTGATAGAAAGCAAACAAAATATACTTTAATTGTCACTGTAGATTAAGTGCACAGTGCATTCTATAATTTGGAAGAATTTATTTATGTATATTTGATTATTAAAACTGAATTATAAACTTATAATACTATCTGTAATACGTCGTTACCTACACTATTGCAATATTGTATAATATTATGATAATGTAGGTAGGTATTAAGTATTATATTGATTTTATTTATGTTTGTACCTATGTATCATAGATGGCCGTTTAAATGAGCTCAAATGTGTTTCCAACGTTTTACCCAACCTAAATCCAATCAATGAAATTATTTTAGAAGAAAATAAAACAGAAGCAGAAGAAATAAATGAAAATGGTAATAAAAAATTAATTCAAATGTTTTTATTTGTTAAATTTTGACTGAACGTAATACGGTAATGCAAACAATTTTATGTTGAATACTCTAATTGCCAGTGTAGTCTGTGGATATAGGTGCATTCCATATTTAAGAAGAATTTATTTTACTTAATTGTTGAGACTCAACTAAACTAAAAAAATAAATACCTACTATAGAATATTGTCAATTTTATGAAAATATATCTAGGTAACTAGTATCATAGTAGGATACTAATATACTATTTTGTAAATTGTAATACAGTACTAATTATTATTGTATTAGTAGTCATAATAATTTCTGTAAAAATAATTATGACCAACATTCTGCATAAAATGTATACATATTGAAGAAGAATATTATATATTATCTAATAGTATAATTTCATAATTATCATATTTAATTTGATTAGAAAATAGTTTTGACCAGTGTGGCTAATGGCTATACATTAAATTTAATTACTAATGTTGATTTTTTCTATTATTATAGTTTATCATGATGATAAACATAGTGAATCCGATAATAATGTCATTGATGTTTTTAAGAAACCAAACTCAAATAATATGTCATTATTTTTAAAAATGCACCCGATTCAACCTACAAACGATACTGATTTGCCATTCATATCAAAAAAAGCTTTTTTTCGAAAAGATGGTGTTAAAAGATTATAGATAAGTTTTTGTAAATCAACTAATAAACTTTTCTGTTTTGTTTGTTTGGCGTTTACTTCTCAAGATTCTATTTTCATAAAAGGATTTGATGATTGGAAACATGTGTACCAACGAATAAATGAACACGAAAATAGTCGCATCCATAGTCTCTCATCAGAAGCTTTTTTTCTTAAATCTCAGAAAAGAGACATTAAAATGTTGTTGACCGTTAATTCAAACAATAAAAGAAAAGAAGATAATAAAAAAATAGACTTATTTTAGAAAGGATCATAGATGTTTCAAAGCTGATTGGAAAGAGAGGGTTGAGCTGTAGAGGAAACCGAAACGAAGGTGCTCACTCTAATAAAATATAAGACAATAACAATAAAATATTAGATCACGGAAACTTTTTAGAAATTATGATATTACTTGGTAAATATGGCCCAGTTATAAATGAACACTTTAATACCATAATTTCTAAAAGCGAAACAAAGTTTCTTGCTGGTGGACGTGGAAATTTATTAACGTTTTTATCTAAAAATACATTACAGTCTATTATGATAATAACTTCTTCTTTAATATCTCATCAAATTGGAACAGAAATTAAAGAATCAAAAATGTTTTCTATTCTTATAGATGCAACCCAAGACATAACTGTAATTGACCAATGTTCAATTGTAATAAGATTTGTTTTACATGATAGAGTATGTGAAAAGTTAGTAGCTGTTAAACCATGTCATGATTCCAAGGAAATGACAGCATTCTTATCGAAATCGTCTCCTAATCAAGTACATGTGTGGTGTCATAGCCATATATTGAATTTAGTTCTATGTGATGCAACTAAAAATCTTCTTTTAGTTGCATCATTATTTGTATTACTTAGCAAATGTGCTCAGTTCTTTAAAGAATCCTATTTGAGAATGGACTTATGGCGTGAAATAAGCTTGCAAGTATTTGGAAAGAAAATCAAAAAAAATTACAATTAATTGGTGAAACTAATCTGGTGGTCAAAACAAATTGCTCTTGAACACATTTTTGGTAAATACAATAATCCAACAGATTCCATGTATACATGCCTCATTGTAGCATTTTCTAAAATAATTAATAACCAAAAATTCAATCCGGATGTCCGAATAAAGGCAAAGAATTTGTTGAATTCGCTGTTAAAGTATGATACCATCTTAAAAGCACATATTTTTTCTAAAATTTTTAGTATAACTGGCCCTCTGTCAAAATATCTTCAAACCAGCGGCATAGCTTTACTCAAATGCCAACAGTTGGTAAAGGCAGCATTAAAACAGTTGGAAACATTTAGGCGTGGAATGGAAGACATAAAAATAACAAGTATTGCATTTATTGAGTGGTCAAATAATAAATAAATAGATCAAATTATGGACGATGAAGAAAATATGTTATGTATTCAAGAACAACCTGAAGTAACACGTTTCAGGAAAAAAAAATGCCTGGAAAGAATTTGGATGATGATCCTATTAAAGATGCTGAAAAAAAATGTACAGTTGAAGTACATAACTATGTAATGGATACAGTAATTGAAAGTATGACATCAAGATTTTCTAATAATGATGAATTGTTAACAGACTTGGCGCTTTTGTCACCCATACAATTTTTAGTACATAAGAAAAAATTATCACAGCTTTTAAAACTTTATCGAAAAATATATTGAAATTTATTAACTATGAAACTGAAGATGAAGTTTGTTATCATATTCATGAAGAATTAATTAGTTTTTCAAATAACTGGGAATTTTTAAAAATGTCGATTGCAGATGAGTATGAAATAATGAATCGGGAGATTGAAAATGACGAGGATGATTTGGAAGTTGACTCTGAGAAAATAAGTCAAGTTATGTGTAAAAGTTGTAGAAACTGTACACTGTGTTGTTACAAGTTATTGATAAAATATAATTTATGCAGTAATGCTTATCAAGTATTAACAGTTTCTTATAAGTATTTATTGTGTCTTCCTGTTACTCAAGTTACCTGTGAACGATCCTTTTCTACTTTAAAGTACATAAAAAATAGGTTAAGAAGTAAACTTAGTAATGAAAATACTGAAGAATTTATGTTAATGTCAGTTGAAAAAGAAATGTTGATAAATATCGATAATGATCAGATAATTGATTTATTGTCACAAAAAAGTAAGCTCCTTTCAACATGTCTTTAAAATGTCATAACTTATTATTTATATTTAAAATAAAAAATTATAAAAGCTTAATTTAATTGTATATTCATTTTGATTGTTAATTAGTGTTTACAAAATATAATTTGTTATGAAGAATTCAAGCATATACCTCCTAGTGGCTAGTTTAACTTTTTGTTAAATTGTTTAAAGATAATACATAGTCATAGATACAGATTTAACTAGGTCTTCAAGCTTCAAGGAAATTGAATTGAGATGAACAGTCTCACTAAAATATTGATACTGATTGAAGGTCAATTTTTTTTATGCCCTATTACATAATATAATTAGATTAATAAATAATTATAAAATAAATTGGTAGTGTTGGGGGGGAGGGAATAGAACATAAGTAGTAATGCTTATAGGATATAAGGTAAACATTGCTATGTGGCCTGGGTAATACATTTTCCCAGCCTGAATTTTTCTCCTAGGCCGTCCCTGCTTACATCTCATTTATGGATTATTCAATAATAACAATTTCAACATCAAAATTTTTCTAATAATTAGTTTTAAAAAATGGCTATTTTGAAAATTTTTAAAACAAATTAAATCAAATTAAATTTTTTTTTATTTTCAGTACTTAAATTAAAGATAAAAATAAAATTATTGTACATGTAGCGCTAGGGTTTATAAATGATAAATAAAAAAAAATAAAAAAAATTGATTAGAAAAAAAGTTATTCCAAAAGTCAGTTCTATCGGTTACACCATGTATATATATCTATCAGCTTGTTGAGCATAACTGATACAATATGAACGCACTATTGAAATAACATGGAAACCCCCATTTATAGCAGATGTATATAAACTTGTAATTTAAAATAGATCATGATTTTATTGGCAAACAACACCTTCTAGGGTAATGCAAAATATTAAATGTGCTCAAAATGTATTTGTAATCACTATGCGGTCGACGAAAAGTAGGACGCGATCGTCATGCGCCCATCGGCCGTTTTTCGTAAAACCAGGGGTTCTACGTTTGCGAGTATTATTATTATTATTATTATTTTATTGTAGTACTGCTGATGTTTTTTAAGCGGTATTTCAACGCATTTCAGTCTACATTTTTGTAATTTTGTTATTTTGTTGACACGTAGATCTGCTATCACAAACGTGATACGAGCAAAGCACTGTAAACAATAATATTGTGTGGTNTGATCGATATGGACCTGACTGTCGAAGAACAGTCCTAGCTGTTTCATTTGATATATTTAACCGAGAGAAGGACAAAACAGTAAGTGTAAGGCTCCGTTCGACGACTTTGGTTCTGTCTGTAAAAGCGATTTCGAAGTGTGAGAATGGGGCACGAAGAAAGGCGAACGGAGCTCGAAAAGCAAAAGTTTTGAAACAATCCCGGCGATGAGGCGAAGACGATATTTCAAAACGACTATGCTGCGATATTTTTTCGCGCTCCCATTGGCCCGGAAGCGAACGCTCGTGGAAGAAAAGAAATAGTGGTCTTTCGTTCCGGGAGGAAAAGACTCCGGGACCTTACCATTTTATATATTAAGACTGCTGATGTTTTTTAAGCGGTATTTCAACGCATTTCAGTCTACATTTTTGTAATTTTGTTATTTTGTTGACACGTAGATCTGCTATCACAAACGTGATACGAGCAAATCACTGTAAACAATAATATTGTGTGGTTATGTTTTAATCGTCGCAAAAGTCGTACCGTAGTTTGCGTTATATTTCCCATGTTCACAACAACTTTGGTTTTGTAATTAGCGCGGGTTTTAAAGTTTGAATTTTTTTTTTGTGTTGTTATTACTTACCTATATTATATAATAGAAGTTAACAGTTTTTTACCATTTAATATTTTTAATAATATATAATGGCATACAATCAAGATATTCATTCTCAAACGAAGAATGTGATTTTCTATGTATATAATTATTTTAAGACGATGGACACTGATAAAAGTAAGCCAGAACTTTCAGATTTTTTTCAACCAACACGTGAAGTGACTGCTAAAGCATGTTGTGTAAGTCTTGCTTGTGTAAAAAAAATTTGCTTTGTAGCGAAAAAGGAAGTTGAAGTCTGACCTTCTAGCAAAATTGCTTTCAAGTCTCCTAGAAAGAGTTATAAACGTGTAAAAGTTATGACTAATCTTGAAGATTTTGACAACGAAG
>NW_019101412.1:2162-9532 GCF_001856785.1 Myzus persicae | reverse complement strand
AAATTTGGGTATAGATAATAGAAAATAGTTAATGCCAATCATATTCATACTTATATCTTGGAATATTTTTTTTCATATATTTTTATCATTTAAATTGAAAGAAAAATTTAATTTTTAAATGTATTACACCTCATACAAATTTGATTATGATTATTATGTGTTAAACCTACTACCTAATAGTTTTGTCCTGATCACTATACTTACTTAAAATATATTCTTTTTGTTAAAAATATTTTTAGTATTTTATAATTTAACTATATTAGGTTATCTTCTTAAATAAATGTTTAATTACTATTGTTGCTATTAAATTTATTGTGTGTTCACAACATTGATGGTGTTTTGGTAATGCATATGGCAAATCATGGTCTTCATCATTTAGAATGTTCAAGTTGAATGCGTCGATTTCTTCTAAATCATTAATAACCGTATCATTCCCTAGCAATGTATCCAGGGTTGGGCAAACTATCAAAAAAAAGTAATTAATTACTAATTACAAATTACTCAAAATACCAGTATTTAATTACAAATTACTAATTACATAATTGAATTACTTAAAATTACCAATTACATTTAAAAATTATTTTTATACAAAAGTGTATAAATTAAATAAAAAAAAAACAAAAAAACATTAGAAAAATATAGGTAGGTACATAGAAAAATTAGATAATCCCGTAATTTTGATTGCCTTTTAAAAATACTAGTTTTTCGAATTGTTCGTCAGACAACCGGGAACAAGTAAGTGCCATTATGAAGCCAGCAAACGAAAATAATCTCTCTACTGGTGCAGACGAACAGATACTAGTATTATAATTAATAAATAAATAACCTAACCAAAATTCTCGGCAACCATCGGGACGCGACCGCAAACCTGTTACAAGATACGTATATTATGTGCAATCGATAATCTTATAATATTAATAATTTTTACTTGTTCACATAATTTCGAGATACTTAGCAAAATGAAAACAGTGTTTGTTGATGGAACTCTTAAGAGTTGCCCAAAATTATTTTACCAGATTTTTATCATTCATAGTGTAAAAGATAACAATTATTTACCCTTGGTTTTTTCCTACTACCCAATTAGAACAATACTACTTATATACAAGCATTTCGATTTATAGAACATCAAATTTTTTTGATCATTTTTAACCATACCTAGGTATTCGAGATAGTGTTTGAACTATTCGAACTTATTTGAATTCTAGACAGTCCCACGTCTGAATAAAAGGGTAGAAAATTGTTGCTGGTTGAATATATCATAATAATTTGAAAAGTTAATTTAACAAGACTGTTGTTCAAACTCGTCGAAAATTTCGCGCTATTAGACCGCCATCTGAAGTTGTGCGCATGGCCGTCGTTGGAAACGCTTCCGCCGCGACGGCCCACGAAACCAGATAGCTCGCGTCAACCGGCTGTCAGGTCAGTTGTCATTCTATGCCCATCGGTATATGTCGTGACCGTCACGGGCCGACTTCTGATTTACGAGTAGCTGTGATCAGCATTATTCGCGTGTTGTGCTCACGCAGACGCACGCGCGGTCGTAGTCGAGCGAGCCTTGCAAAAAACCATTAAAACCGCAGAATTCGACATATCGTCGCCGAACCCGACACATAGCCGATGAGGTTGACGTGTGGCCGCCGAGTCAAAATATATCGTCGTCCGTCGATCAACACGGGGAAATCCAGGCGCCATCACCATCACACCCGAGATCGGGCACAGGTCGTGTCATCATATATATATATATATATATATACAATTTGTATTTATTTTGATTAATTCTCATATATGTATTTATTGTTTTATTAATTATTATTGTATTTTGGTAAGGCTACAGGGCGCCCTCCCTATATAGGTATACTATATTAATTATTCATATATATTATAATAAATTGGCGTAACTTTATTCACGGCGTTATAGTAAGTTATGGTAACCTATTACGTCCTACCATCGACGCGAGTCTCGGTTAACAACCTCGATTTATCGGAGGCTTAATCGGGGCGCTTCAACTGTATTGTCACGAAAGCTTGCGGGAACCAATTCGTAGGTTACCTGTTGACAACCCGGGAACCAATTCGTATATTACCTAATTACCTGTAGACAACCCGGGAACCAATTCGTAGTCGTCCCCGTACACAGTACACACGTACGGCCGTACGGGTACGATATAGCTAAAGTTCGTATATTTCGCTATATATATTATCTCTAATAGAGATTCTCAAAAATTATTTTTGCCCCCACGTGAATAGAGTCCAAGGTACGCCCATACCAGTGAAGGACTTGGATCCGCTTTTACCTAAGGCACGTTGTAATACACAGAAAGGATCAAGCGGAAATAATGCACGATTGCACTTTCTACTGCATGTGCGATATTATATTATAATCTAACTTTGAACGGATCACTATTTTAATATTATAAATATATAATAACACGGCCATCCAATCGCGGCCAGCAAAGAGCGTGTAGTGTGTAGGTCAGAGGGCACTTAAATCAAGAACAGTTTGCGAGTTAACATTTATAATTTATTGCATATTACTAAAACGACATTACAAGCATATTAATGTATATAAATAAATTGATCGCTTCACCAGTATCCCGCCACTATCGGGACCACCTGGCATAAAATACACAATGATACAAAAAAATATAACGACCGCGATCACCACGGGTCTAGGACACTTCGCCGGGAATATCGCTAGAGTGCCAGACTACAACTGACTAACGGCTAGGTCAGGGCTAGGAGTCCGATAAATAATAATAATAGTAATAGTGGCCGTTCGGGAGGATATCCCGGCATCCCGCTACAAGTGTAGCCCTCAAAATTATTGTAACAAAATCGCGAGGTTTGTCGCACGAGCAAGGAATGTCTCGTAGTAATATAATAATTTGTTATCTTTTATGTACCTAACCACTAACCAATATTTAAATAATTAAATGTAATATGTTGTATGTAACAAAATGTATCGTGATCTGCGGGCAAATATTAGGCTGACACCCTCGAATGAAACAAAACGCCCGGGAGACATCGCAGAAGAATATATTGTATGACATTCAACAATTCAGGCAATGGTCGGATCGGCAAGCTGCCGAGGAAATCTCGGTAGGCCACTCAAAATGTGGGCCAGTTATGAGTGTTATTTGGTAACTTTTTCTTTTTATGATAATGAGAAATGAGTACAAACATGAGTATAGAAATATATAATTTAATGAAACTCAGTGGGCCGATACCATGACTATCCTGTTACACCGTGACCGACTCGACAAAGGACGAAAACGCAACACGCCGGTTGTATACCACTAAACCATGGTATACAGGATGCGTGGACGGAAAAGGGCGGATAACTTGTCATTGTATAAGAACTGCGTGCAAGAACACTGCAGCGATACGGAACGCAAACAAACGTGACATACCACATACAAGCTGATTAAATGTATAAATTCGACGGGAGCACTACAGTGACGCTCAAGGCGGAATGTGACACAGCAAAATACGAATGTACATTGAAATTAGGATGACACTTACGGCTAAGGCGGACATGTAACGAAAACGGCCATAAACCGTCAGTGTAATTAATAAAATAATACTTGATAGTTGATGCTATAAAAAACGGCTGTCGCGACATAGCGACATGGCTGACACTTGGACGCACACTTGGTCAAGGCAGAAGACGGGACATGACGTGTAAATATATTAATATTATGTAGATGTCGTTGATAGTGACATCTTGGCCAGGTGCAACGGCCGGTTCGTTTTAGTTCAAATCCGCGATGACGGGTGTATCACCAGTTGAAGTCTTATGTGCTAGTGCAGTTAGTGCACTACAAATTACAATGCCTGCGGCGAAATCACGACTTTCCAATTTGATTTTTGTCGGGCCTGCATTGTTCGAGCTCGGAGCGATTCGCCCATATAATAATGCATATATATACATTTTTCGTCGGACATCACGGGGTAGCGGAGATAAAAGCGACTCTAGCAAGTTTCCCCCTCCAGTGTCCGGCGACAGTCGTCTGGCGATAGCCAGACCGTTTACCGACAAAGTTTTCGTCTTTTGTCTTTTGCCAACGGTTGGGCCCGACACACGTATCTGTCCGCCCACCGTTATTGAGTGCTGGTATCTTTGTACCGACACACCGGAATCCGCCATATACCAAGCTACGGCCATCGTCGGGCAAGCTGCAACGAACCAGGTCGTCTTTATTATTTTGTTGTATATCATTGTTTTTTTTTGTAGTTCTATACTGACTATACTATATTGTGGACCGATATTGTTATTATATATATATATATATATATGTGTATTGATAATTATTCCTGGGCGCCCTATACCAGTTAATTTATTATTATTATTTAATTTGCTGTTTGTATTATACAACATATACTGTCGATCGGTGTCCTAAGCACCGTAAAATTATTTTACGTGATATTATTTTGCACATACTTGGGTAACCCATTCCGCTCCTGTCTACAACACAACACGCGAGTCGTTGCCGACAACCGCCGATCATTGTAGGATCGGTAACGGCGCCAAACATTTGGTAGCAGAGCGTGGTTCTGGCCTTTTAGGGAGGTTTTAGCACCGTTCTGTGTTGATTGCCAGGGTGCGTGGGCGCACAGAGCTTAAGTGGTATTTAATTTCGTATACAGCTCGTTGCGCGAAGCTGTGATTAAAATGCACAGGGACAGGTGTGCATAAGGTAGACGGTTACCATTTATTGCGTTATGGCGGCCAGAGATGACGCTGAGTCCGAGCGTAAAGCACGCTAAGATTAGGCGGTCGAGTGTGATTAACCAGATTAAGACGGTGCATAGTTTTGCACTGCGGCTTGATGCGGAGCCTGGGCTAGGTCCGACTGTGATCAGTTTAGCTGGCGATTTAGATGCGCTGTGGATACAACTCAGGGCTGAGGATGATGCCGTATTGGACGGCCTATGTGAGCTCGATAAGCTTTCCGAGTATGATGAAGGGTTATTGGCCGAGGTGTTGACATGTGTGAGTGATTGCAAGGTCGCGGCGGTGAAGTTAGCCCCAAAGGGGGCTGAGGTTATCAATGTGTCGTATCTTAATACTAAGTTAGGGTCGACCGGTCAATCAGCGCAGAGCCCCATGCTCGAGTGCACAAAACTGGCGGCACGGTTACCGGAGATTCCGCTCCCGAAGTTCAACGGGGATTTCCGACTATGGCCAACATTTCGTGATAAATTTAGAGAACAAGTTGAGTCACGTTATATTTCAAACGTCGATAAAATGTATTATTTAATAGGCTGTCTCAAGGGCGACGCGGCATACGCGTTACGTGGTATTCCGGTTTCCACAGATAATTATGGGCTCGCATGGTCCGTGTTATCCGAGCGGTTTTATCGACCGCGATTAGTTGCTACGTCATTAGTAGATACATTGTTAAACTCCCCGGCTATGTCGCACGAATCATTATCGGACCTAAATAATTTTGTAAGTACGTTTAACGAAAATATTTCGCTACTCGAAGCGCTCAATGTAATATGGGTTCCTTTATTTTATTCACTGTCGCGCTCAGACGTTTGCCTGTCGCTACGCGCCAGTTATTCGAAGCGGATTGTAAGGCTGAGTTTCCGTCAATTGGCGAATTATTAAAATTTGTCCTCACGCGCGTTTCTATATTGGAGCTTGTCACTGACCCGCAGAAGGGTGCCCGGCTCTCTCTGCTCAGAGGGGTCGGGTCATCAGGCTCATAGGCGAGGACGTATGGCTGTGTCCGACCAAGGTGTTTCTGGACACGAGGTCGAACTACTGTGCTCTGCGTCGCTTTGCTAGGGAGGCCATCGAGGCCAAGAGAATTTCTGACAGGTTAGGCTGATTCAAAGGTTAGGTAGGACCGTCATAGGCGACGGCAGGGTTGGTGGGGACCCTGGGTTAGTGCCTCGGCGTTGGCCCGAATCTCCACCGCAGGGCCCACCATTAGCCGGCTGGGGAGCCAGAATAGTGGGAGGTCACTCCGGTGACCGGGTTGACCTACCGACGTCAACTTAAAACCTAGTCGGTGCCACGGAAGAGGGGAGCCCCATCGCACGCTGCACGGTCCGCCGTCAGAAGCGATGCCCCTCAAGGTTGAGGAGCCTAACTCGGCTTAAACGTGGTGGTTGTGGGACCAGCACTCGATAGTAGAACAGCAAACCACTGTACCTAGTGGGAGGTCTGGTACCCAGGTGGCACTTAACTGAGTCATCCCGGACCCAAGAAAGGTACGGGCCCTCGGGCCCGGTGCCGGTGTTCCACAGAAGACCCTAGCCCGGCGGCGCTTGCGTCGCCGCACTAGCTCCACCCTCGCCCGTAAGTAGCGCTCAGTGCTAAGGCACGGACGAGTGGCGGTAGGCGAGAGCCAAAAAACCCGGAGACTCCTGACCCGCAGAAGGGTGGTACCGTTGCTGCGCCGGCGTCCAAGGCGGGCAAGCAGTCAGGTACATCGCGCAAGACCGGAGATTACGGTGGGAAGTCGAACGGTTCCCGGCCGATGTCGTTAGTAACGGCAAAGGGGGATGCGAGTTGTCCGTGTTGTGATGCCGAATCTCACGCACTAGGCGTTTGTACCCGTTTTAAGTCTTGGTCGGCAAGAGGTCGTACCAAGTGGGCCCGTGAGAACCGTGTGTGTTTCAATCGTTTAAATGTCGGTCATTGGATCCAGAAGTGTAAGTCGAAACTTAATATTGTAAGGAATGTTCGCATAAGCAGTAAGCACCACACGCTTCTCCACTTGTCACCCGACGAGATGCAGGGCGGAGAGGAACCACCATCGGTCGAACCGGTGGTGTGTGCGTCTGTTGTTAAACCACCGTCCCCCCACCGATCGTCCACTGTTGTCTTAGGCACCGCGCTCGTGCACCTACGAGATAATACCGGCTCGGTGCAATGTGCAAACAATACGGGCGTTAGTAGGGGCATGGACCAGTTGCGCCTAAAACAATATTTGTATTTTAGGTCAGTATACCAATTGCGCTACTTATATTGTAGGTTCCTTATTTTTGCAAGGGCACATGTAAGTTACTACACGGCGGAAAAAGTTGCATATGAATATACACAGTAAATGTGCAACTTTTAACCTTTATTTTAGTCCAAAAACAGTCGTTGCCGATTTTGAACAAGCGATTCATTTTGCTGTTTAAAAAGTTTGGCCTTCAATAACTCTGGTAGGTTGTAGCCTTGTAGGTTTCATTTCACACAAGCTTAGTGGAGGAATATCCAAAGATATGGACTATAAGCTGAGTATAAAAACATAGATTCTGAAATAGGAAAATGGCTACATTTAATTTTTGGCTTGTCACTTTTTCCACACTATGAAGTGGAGGATGTTTTTATAAATGAATTAATGACAATTTAGCCAACGAATTCAAAT
>NW_019101412.1:0-1848 GCF_001856785.1 Myzus persicae | reverse complement strand
AGAAATACAAATCCGGAAAAATTACTAGCAAAGAATTTTTAAAACCAGTTTCTTATTATTACAGTAAAATATAAAAAACATTAAATGGAAACATAAATTGTAATTATATTTTTATATTTTTATGTATATTAATTATGTATTATTGACTTGTATCTATGTGTATAATTTGGTATAGATTTATATTGTACAATTATTATTAATATTAACGTTTATTGTAAAAATATTATAAACCCTGAAAAAAACTGAGCGCAATTGGTCTATCAACCCAAAAAAGACATAGCGGAATTGGCATATCGACCCAAAAAATACAGAGCGCAATTGGTATATCGACCCAAAAAAGACAGAGCGCAATTGGTATATTAAAAGGTCATTTTAAGCGCAATTGGTAAACTCCCGTTAGTAGACAGAGCGTCGCAGATCAGCGCCGTTACCGCCGCGTGCGTAAAACGGTTGGGTCTAAAAATGTCGCGGTGGACTGCTCCGATAAGCGGGTTGTCGGGGACAACAGTTGCTGAAGTTCAAGGTCAGGTTGAGTGCATAGTGCAGCCGCGTTTCGCGTCAGATCCAATTCTGCCGGTGCAGGCATGGGTGTTGCCGACCATTACAACCGATTTACCTCAAAAGTCATTATCGATAGATATTAAGAATCGATATTCTATTCTCGCGCTCGCGGACCCGTCTTTTCATTTGACGTCACCGATCGACCTGTTGTTAGGAGGGGAAGTGTACGGTTCGATCATGGACGGGTGTAAGGTGTCGATCGACAGCACGTTACCTAATACCTACTGCGTTCAGTTCGGTGTTCGGCTGGATCCTTATCGGCCCGGTTCCCGATCACGCAAATTGTTATCAGTCGTTGCCGGTGTCAATGACTGCGTCGATAGAGGGAATAATGGAGCGTTTTTGGCATGTCGAAGAGCCCGAGGACGCACCCGTTAAGTTTACCGAGGAGGGGTGTTGCGAACAAATATTTCGCGATGAAGCTACGGGGTTGGCATCAGGTTGCTCCGCGGTTCCGCTACCATTCCGCTCGCCGACGGGGACGTTCGTTGGGTCTCGCGAGGTAGCTACACGGCGTTTTGACACTATCAAGCGTAAACTGTCCGCGAATCCAGTATTCAGATCGTTATATGTTAATTTTATGTCCGAATATATCGCACTAGGACACATGTCAGTGGCGACTTCTCCGGGACAATAAATAATCCCCCATTATGCTGTTTACCGTCCGGAAGTCGATCCGAATAAAATTCGCGTGGTATTCGACGCGTCCGCGCGGTGCTTCCGCGGACCGTCGTTCAATGACTGTTTGTGGCCCGGCCCAAAGTTACAGCAGGATATTGTCGATGTCCTCACTTGTTTCCGTGTTCACAAATATACATTAACGACGGACATCTGTAAGATGTATCATCAAATTTTAGTTTTGCCGGAGTATCGATATTTACAATGATTCGATCATTAAACAATGAATATTTGTAAGGCACTAACTATTTATCAAAATTCAAAAACATATTTTTAAATAATTGAACAAGAGTTAAACTGAGAAAAAAAATTGAAGGGGGGGGGGCATGGGTGCCCGCAGGCAAATGAGTTTTAAGAATCAAAAAAAAAAAATGTATGAAATTATGTGCATCAAAAAAAATATTAAAGACTGCAGTCTGCAAAATCTGTATTCCTAAACTCAATGCTTCATTTACCGTAATTCGATCATGAAACACAGAATATTTATAAGGCACTAACTATTTATCAAAATTCAAAAACATGTTTTCAAATATTTGAACTACAGTTAAATTGTGGAAAAAAAAAATTGAAGAGGAGCAAAGATGCCCGCGGGCAAATGAATTTTAAGAA
>NW_019101411.1:7466-9782 GCF_001856785.1 Myzus persicae | reverse complement strand
CAATTTACTCCTTCACAATATTCCAAAATTTGTAGTGAACATTTTTTATCTAGTGACATTTTAGATAGACCTGGTACATACAAAAAACATTTAAAACCAGATGCTGTTCCGACATTATTCCCTGCTATGCCTTCATATTACCAACCAATTCCCAAAAAGCCTAGACGTATAGTTCAACGTACAATACCAAAAGAAGTCACTGTATTGAGAAGTAATGAGAACCATCAAGTTATGTCATCATCTAATGAAAATAACACTGAAGTTGAAATTTGTTCAAGTGTATCAATTGAAAATCAAAATCTTAAAATTGATAAAAGTGTTCAAACTGAAGAAAAGCTTCTAGATCACAGTGTTATTGCTTTGAGACACAAAGTAAAAATTTTACAACAAAAAGTTAGGAGGCAACAGTTAAAAATATCAAATTTGAAATATTTAACAATATCATTAAAGAAGAAAGGTTTTGTTGATGATTCAGTAGAAAATGTATTACTTGATCAATTTGATGGTATGACATTAGAACTTTTTAAAAACCAGCTTAAAAATGCTAAAAAGCTTCCGCATGGACGTAGATATACTGATGAGTTGAAACGGTTTGCTTTAACATTGCATTATAATTCTCCTAAGGCTTATAATTTTTGTAGGTAAATACACGCTATTTTTTGCTTTCTTATTATTTTAAGTACCTAATATTTAAAAACAATCACAACCCTATATATTTTTATGCTTGTATTATGCTTATATGAATTATACAATGGTTAATTTATACTGGTATATTGGTAAAAAGTACTTTAACAATATTTATTTATTTCATAATTCATAATAAGTAATACTTGTTTTTTTTTTGTATTATTTGTTTTAGAAGTACAATAACTTTGCCACACCCATCATATTACGATTGATACAGTATTTATTTATATTAACTGATCAAAATGATAATCATTTGTATGTAGGTAAAAAAAAACATTTATTATTGGACTAACAGCTATTGCTGTAATTTCTGTATTTTCTGTTGCTAAAGAATTATTGCCTAATAATAAATTTTTTAAATATATCTTGACTTACCGTTTTTTGCAGGATCATATAGAATTATTATTCTCTCGTATAAGAAAAAGGTATGGCCTAAATAACAACCCAAATGTACTCCAATTTAAAATTGCTATGAAACAAATAATTTTAAAAAATAGCATTACCCCTTCACCAAGTGCAAATAGTATTGCTCTAGATGACGATCCTGTTGGCAACATTTTTGAGATTAAGTGGGCACAGAAAAAGATACACCTCACTGAGTCAGATGTAAGTGATCAAGGCATTGAGAGTATAGAAAACAATTATGATGAGCTAGGTGATGAGATGTTATTAAATAAAATATCAATTATGAATAATGATAGTTCTAATTTATATGATCAAAAATTAAATATATTATATTATATAGCAGGTTTTGTTGTAAGAACAATTTCACAAAAAGTCTTCTGTATTTCCTGCAAAAAAAGCTTATTAAAAAAACAAACAGATCATAGCTATTATTCATAATGATGTTTATACAAAATTTGTTAGTATAAAAAATTATGGTGGTTTAGTTTCTGCATCATCTAGTGTTTTTGAAATAATTAAAGAGACTGAGAAAAGATTTTTTATTTTAACTAATAACTTAGGAAATATGAATATTAAAAATATATCAACAAAAATCATAATATTAGTTAAAAACTATTTTTCTCAGAATTCTCAAATATTTGGTGAATTAGATTGTGAAGCTGAAAATATGTTGGCAAGTCCACATAAATTAGAACTAATTAAATTAGTTGTTAGCATGTACTTAAAAATAAGATTTCATGCATTTGCAAAAAATCATTCTTTGGCTATAAATTTCACTAGTAAAAGAAATAAATTCAATAAACTTGTGTTGTTTTTAAACCAATAATTTATTATTTGTATAATGTATATGTATATTGTATAATTTGTATAATGTATATTTTATAATTTGTATGATTTAATCTAAATAATAAAAAAAAATCAGCTACTATATGTTTTACTATACCCAGCGGCATAATTTGACCTCTTTACAAATGGCGGACGTTGACAACAGCTGGATTCAGATTATGTGATAGGCAATATTGATAGTTAGTTATCTAGGTTATTTAAAATCTCTGAGTGTACGATAGTGATAACTTGATAATGAGATGATAACGTATCTGATAACACATCAGATGTTGTATAGATAGTAATATATGTTAGTTACGTTCCTGAACGGGCGGCGGCGTCGGTAGTGGGGGTAAATATACGTCACACACGTAAGCGATCGGGCGGCGGCGGTTGAGG
>NW_019101411.1:0-7413 GCF_001856785.1 Myzus persicae | reverse complement strand
GTTATTTAAAATCTCTGAGTGTACGATAGTGATAACTTGATAATGAGATGATAACGTATCTGATAACACATCAGATGTTGTATAGATAGTAATATATGTTAGTTACGTTCCTGAACGGGCGGCGGCGTCGGTAGTGGGGGTAAATATACGTCACACACGTAAGCGATCGGGCGGCGGCGGTTGAGGTTGAGGGTTGAGGGTTGAGGGTTGAGGGTTGAGGCATCAGAACTGTCCATTTTATACTACTGCTTCCGAATCCGAATTGTTGTCTATGAGGACTACAACTTATCGTCATGTAATAGATTCATTTTATCGAGAGAACCAACCTTAAACGCCGAACTGAGAAGTTAGCCAACATGTCTAGCTATATTATGAAGCTGAAAGAGTAAGAAAAATCAATTTTCACTATATAGATATATTATTATAGTATATAATATTATACTGAAATACTTTATTTCATTAAATAAAATAATTATGGAATTTTCCAATGTCTATTTGAACCGAAAAAGAATATAAGGACATTAAAAAAAATATTTATTTAAAAATAAAATGTAATGACAACCAAAATTTACTAAAAAAGCCATTTTCCTCCGAAACTATAAGTGAGAGAAAATACGTTAAACAAGTAAAAACTACATCGTTATACCACAGTAGTCTGGAAAAACGATATGGTTTTCACTCTTCGAACACAAATGCCAAATAATAAACTTGTCCAAAAAAGCTTAGAATTGAGCATAAATTCCAGTGACCTTCGTTAGAACAAAACTCTATTAACAACTTTATTCTTCAAACAGTTTAAACTCTTAATAATCACCAACATTCTTATAGAGATTTGAGCTAACATGTCGATGTATAAGACAAAATTAACTGGGACACTGAAAACAAAAACACCATATTCTTATAATACATTTTATAATAAGGTTAGGCCAATTGCATCATTTCAATTTTTGTTAGACTAAGACGCTTGACCCAATCACTGATTTGTCAATTCAACATTTTTTTCAAGTAGATTCACATAGCATATAGATCCACAGTTTTGTAAAATGTGTAATAGTAGGTAAGTCATAATAGAATATTGAGTAATAATGTGCGAATAATTAATAAAATAATTAATAAATGCCTTCTACTGATTAACAATCAGTTAACAATATTTACAGTCACATGCAAATACTTAAATATAAAATGGGTATGCGAGTATGCCACTATGGTAAAAAATGACTAATAATGGAAATTAAACATAATGTTATATTTAATGAAAAGGTCTTATCTGATATTTTGATGTGGGTATTGTTATACTGTTATAGTATAAGAAATATCAGAAATTACAAAAAAAATAAATATTTTTACTTACACTATGGGTATTGTCTCATTGTGGTAGTTTTAAGTTTGTACTATTCTAAAAATTTAACAATTCTTTTTTGTTGTACACCATAGTACCACAATTGTGAGCAGTTTATTGTATTATGTAGCGTGACAGTGTGTCTAAATAGTTGTGTCTAAAATCTAAATGTGTGAATACCCGCCAGGTGCCAATATCAACTGCCTCACTAAGATAAGGTAACCGGTCGGTTATCAATAATTAAAAGATAAATAATTACAAACTTCTTTGATTTTTCAAATATCAATATTAAGATATAGTATTAGAAGTTAACTAAGACTTCTTATAATTTTTAAATGTGTCAACTTAAGGTTTATGTAAAAACTAGAACAAATGTCCCACTGGCCACTTGTCCCCCTCAAATGATGCCATTGAGTTAGGCTCCATCAACCGTGGTAATCACCTGTTCATGTATCATTAATCGTAGTCGACTCCGGTGTCCTCCACTTATTTATGTAGTATATAAAAACTATATCTGACACTGAAAACTTAGTGTTCAAAATCATTTTACGGACCAGTGCATGACATGTCCACTGTTTAAAGGTATGACAACAACAATGAGGATAACGATGATAATAAATCTAGTGTAAGCACTTATGTATCTATAAATACTTTAAGTGACCAAGACGAGAAATTCAAACTGCGTGTCCAAACACTCCAATATTTGATTTATAAAAATACATTTATGATCAACCACTGTTCACTATATTAAAATTTATATTTTGTATTTTAGGTAGCTCATCTTTGGATGAACAAGTGTAATCGATGTAGCACTTCGTAAAAGACTGCCCAATGAGAAAACATAAAATTACAATACAGAAAACTTGTTACAATTTTAAAATTCAATAGTCCAAATGAACACCCTTTAGATACTGATCCCTAATGAAACTATTATTACGTAGTGGCTGAACCTTTAACTCACTCTTTAGTCATGGTCTTGTAAATAGGTTCTCATCTGTTCAAATGAAAAGCCAATGGCACATTATTTATTATTACGAGGTTGGTAACATCTTAGTAAAAATATACATTTATTCAGAACGAAAAGTTCTAATTAAGCAAATCTAATATATAAACACCAAATGGTTCTATCTGACAAACTTTTTGGTTTTTATTGAGAATTGTTTACATTTTTGTTTTTTTAAGTTGAATTTTGAAAAAAAATGATAGGGTTAACGCTTAACAATTTTGTGTAGTTATAGATGTGCCAATCACTAGAAATCATTCATTACGAAAAAATATAATACAATTGCAAGTTGAAAATAGTTTAAAATGACTCTCTTGAACAATTTGATATTAATTTGAGATAGCACCTACCTGTTCTGAGCTTACAAATTAGAGTACTAGCTGAGTTTTTAAAATTGTATATTAAGTGTCCATAATAATTTATGCTTATGTTTATGTTCAAGTGCATTTTATTATAATATGTGTTAAAAGAAAAAAAATATTTGTATTATTAGTTATTACAATATACACTTGATCACCTCGAAAATCTTTAGAAAATTGTGCCAGTGTACGTATCAATAATAAACGTACAGCTATACCCTGTTTCAAAAGAGAACATACCAGGCGGCCACTGGCAAAACCGGTTTTCTCATGTAAATCTGGTATATTCTCTTTTGAAACAGTGTATATATTGTGTAGTTTCAGTTTTAATCTGATTAAGGTATATGTTTGATACTTATTCTGAACTCAAGGGATGTTAAAATTCTGACCAGCACTCCCGCGGTCGAACTTTCAATGATCATCAGTTATCGTGATCACTGCAGAGGGATTTTATTTTCAAGTTTATCCCCACATCTGCCTTCTACAACACCACTGCGGAACTCATTGCCGCGCATTTGACAGTTCCGTTGCTCCGAATGTTACATAATATAACATAATATTACTATTTACTACAATAAAAGTATAATATTACATTCTACACTCATATACAGTTATGTAACTTATGTATTTACAATATCTTGCCAACGACGCTATGCGATTTCACTGTCTATGCATCCCTCTGCGCCACGGGGGCAACGCCGCGCTTGACATTTGTGTTTTCTCGGCCGTATCACACGAGCGACCCTGACCTGTCGGCTGTCACCACGCAGACCGTTGTACCATAATACTATATTATTATATATACACCATACACACGTGTTATTATTTGATATTTTTTGTTATTTGTTATTATTATTAATAAATATTGACATTATTAATAGTTATTACATTAATTGAATTATTTATATTTTATGTACGACGATGGCAGTGGTGCGGGTCGTTGCGGTATTTTTGAGTTGACCTCTCCGCCATCACAGAGACGGCACTATAAAGACTCTCAAAACCACCGATCACGCACACTCCACCAGCACGCAATTCGAACCCCACAATATAAATAATATTATAGCATACAGTGGCTGAACTTTTGTGGATGGGAAGAAGTATGCATTCACAACATCCCCGATATCATTTTATTTCTGTTTTTTATTTTTAAGCCATTTAAGTATAAAATAAAATGTACAATAGTTATCTAGCAATTACAATCAAATGATTAGATAATTATCTCCGAGAACGTGCAGTGATGTACTATTTTGTATTCATCATCTATTCCATCTGAAATTATTATCTAGTATTGTGCACTCAAATGAGAGGGGATGGGCCGACGATGGTAATGATGAAGAGTTGATTCGTCATATGAATACGTATGAGAGGGGGTGGGCCGATGATGGTAATGATGAAGAGTTATACCACCATATGGATATATATGAATGTTGTACACCTGTATTACGATAAAAATCAATGTACTATTTAAATATATTATTTTTAAACATTTTATAAAATATTTAATATTCGTTATTTAGTAGTATTAATTCTCATTGTAAGCATATGGTCATATTTCTAGATATGTTAGTAACTATTTTTGTAGAGCTTCTTCGTTTGAGATATATATATACTATTGTTTGTCTTACGTAATGTTAATGCCGAACAGATGACTATCACAATCTATGGTTTGAGGAGCGAGCCGTTTATCAATGGATTGTTATTGTTAACACGCATGGGTCAATTCTTAGAAATGTAATGCGTATACATGGTTTTTCAAAAATAAATAATTGAAACCCAAATTTGTTGGTGTTTCTATTTTGTATGAGTTGCCTTTATACGGAGTGAGATATAGCCCTTTGCCTAAATGCGATGGAGTGTTTCTATTAAACTCATTGGCGATCTTCACAACGTTGGCTACGCCGCCAGTTAGGGCTCCCAGAGCTGACAACCCGGCGAAAATCGGTATGAGTGGTAGCACACCGCCTTTTTTCGGAATATTTATTGTTCATGGAACTTTTGTCTTCTTAGTTTTGAATGTTTTTTTGCGCGACGGCTACACATTTTTTAGTCAATTTCATCAAGTTTTTTTCACCGACGTTTTTCTTTATAACATTTTTAGTGGCTTTAAGTGCTGCTTTAAAACCACAACCGCCACCGATTTTTTGTTTTGCTTTCATGGCGGTAGTCACACCTCAAGCCACAGCTTTTTCTTTTAAACTCGAATCTTTTGACTTGAACCTATCCCAGGCTCACTGCTCTAATATATAAACGGCTTTGTTACGATCTGCAATAGAATTACTGTTCACGTATGCAATGTCGTGCTCTTTACAAACAGAGTCCAGAAGATTTATACCTTTATCACCGCGAGCTAAGCGTTTTTTTAAATTTGTATCAGGTATTCAGGTCCACAGTACTGATAACCTAAAATATAAAATGATTAGTCAAGATTTTATATATAATATACCAGGTACGTGAAGCTCGATTGGTAATTTGTTTATAAATGTGTTGATCAGCCCGCTGCCTTTTTTCTTGTTGTTTCCTCTAGCGCGTGACATTGTGTACTGATTGGTTTATCTTCGTTGCAAAGTTATTTATATGAAAATGAAATTCATCAAACAAGGAATAAAACTAACAGTTGAAAACGTAGACCCGCCTGCATCAGGTCAACAGTATAGACACGGAGCACTCCTACCTAATACGATACGCGCGCTAATTGTGGGTCCTTCTGGCTGTGGAAAAACAAATTTAATTTTCACTTTATTAACCAATATAAACGGAATACGATTTCACAACGTATACATATATTCAAAAACATTGGATCAGCCTAAATATAAAATGTTAAGCGATATATTATCAGACATTGATGGAATAAAATTGTTCACGTTCTACGAAAACGAGCAAGTTATAGCACCCGAGGAAGCTTTACCAAACTCTGTTTATTTTTGACGATATTATTTCTGAAAACCAAAAGATTGCGAGAACTTATTTTTCCAGAGCTAGGCATAATTTAATAGATGTTTGAAAAATAGTTCAAAGTTATTCAAAAGTACCAAAACAACTTTTACGCGACAACGCTAATTTTATTGAACTATTCAAACAAGACGAAACTAATTTAAAGCATGTGTACAATGAGCATTGCTCTGGTGATATGTCATATTCAGAGTTTAAAGACTTTTGTACCGCGTGTTGGCGTCTGGGAAGATTTGAGTTTATCGTAATAAACAAAGACTGCGAACGCGATAAAGGTCGATATCGTCACGGATTTGACACATTCGTCGTTATATAAAGTGTAGTTTTTTTAAAAAATTCCTCATTCACAGACATGGCTGCTAACGGTGAAGTACTCGGAGAATTGATTAAAGCCAAAGAAAATATAAAACTCAAGTATGCAGCATTAAAAAATGGGAAAGCAGATATTCGTTCACTAGTATCAGAAACGTTAAGTCCGATTATCGAACCATTGAAACAAAATTTTAATAAAACATCATTACAAGCTCCACCCAAGCAACAAGACAAAGATTCTCAATATTTTGAAATAAATGACACGAGCGATTCGATAGCTTTTAAAATAAACGACTGGCTTAAGTCATACGATATAGACAAAATATATGGACCTAAAATACAATCAAACGGCAGTGTACATTTGGGTGATAAAGAAATTGATCTTGTCGATAATACGTTGACTATTGAAGATACATCATACCCGATAACACAAGGACTTAGTAATTTAATATTTTCAAAATCTCCAAAATTATACACCAAAAATGATTTAGAAGCATATAAGTCTATATTAATTCAAACATCGGCACATCTAAAAGCAGACGGGAAAACAATTAAACAAGGTGGAAATAAATATCATGATATAATCCAAAATTTGTTTCGATCGGGTAAAGGCTTATCTATGAAATTGCAAAAACATAGTTTAGTTTACTGGAACGATCCCAACGAGCTAGTCGATAGATTGCGGTTACTATTAGCGTCAAAAGCAGCTGGTAATACAGGCGTTTCGAACGAAATAATATCGATTTTTGAAGAATTGCGCGAAGCCGGGTTTATAAAACATATTCCAAATGTATAAGCAAGATATCGCAGTCGAATTACGCAAACCGGCGAGGAAAAATTATACACGGCGTAGAGTTAATGTTTACGGCAAAATATGATCTATAGCAAGCTGACTTGGTTGAAATAATATCGTATTCGAAAAAAAACATGGGATACAAGTATATTCTATGCGTGATAGACTGTTTTACAAAGTTTGCCAGGGCAATAGCGTTAAAATCCAAAACTGCTAAAGAAGTTTCCAGCGCAATGTCTAAAATACTGCATAAACGCAGACCAAAACTATTACAGCTTGATAATGGTAAAGAATTTTACAATTCTACATTCGACGCGTTGATGGAGAAGCGCAGCATACGTAAATATTCGTATTATAGTACTACTAGTGAAAGAATAATATTAAGAGTTATGGCTACAGATAATTCGTGTATGAAGTGTATCCTTAACATGACCACACAATTACAAATATTATTGGATGTGTATTACCGAATATATGTAAGTATAAAATCCAAAAAGTATTTAGCAATTGTTACCATAAAAATAGTCACTGAATAATTGTGAACTGGCTAATTATAATTGCAAAATTTTTTTAAATTTATTTAAAATTGTTATACTTTAGAACACACAGGTGGGGGATGTCGAATTCCGGTGGTATGGAAGAAGAATTGAATCCA
>NW_019101410.1:0-9728 GCF_001856785.1 Myzus persicae | reverse complement strand
GAATAAAATAAAAATAAACAAGTAAAAAAAAGAGAAAATATGAGTAATATTAATAAGGTAACGATAAGGTATTAGAGATCTAGTTCTAGTTCCTCCAGCCATTTAATATATTTTGGAGGGGTTGTGAGGCAGTCGATTCTGGGACCTTGGTAGGCGTGGATAGGACATACAAATGCTATGTGATAGATGGTCTGCTTCTCTGCTCTGCAGTCACATTTTGGTGATTCTCTCATGCCCCATTTGTGCAAGGAATCTGCACATCTACCGTGTGAGGTTCGTATTCTATTAAGTGTGCACCACAGATTTCGCTGTAGGTCAAATCCTTTGTGTATATGTCCTGGTGATATGTTACATAGGATGTTGTCGTTCTCTGCCGCGGCTGCCCACGTTTGTTCCTATTGCGTCATCATGTCGAAGTTTGCATTGATTAGGTCCTTAGCTGTTTTTGGTGTCGGTTTTCTAGACTTCAATCGTGTTTTGGTCGCGTCGTCAATAAAATTATTAATGGGCAGTTCATGATTGAGATTTATTTTTGAGAGCTCTTTAACTAAGGCGCTCGCTCTGCGAAGTGGTGGGGGAGCAATTGCTGTTAATGTTGGGAGCCAGTGAGTAGGTGTCGATTTTATTGTGCCAGATATTAATCTCATGGTAGTGTTTAGTTGGGTGTCTACTTTTGCCACATGAGCGCTATTTAGCCAGACGGATGCGCAGTATTCAGCTACTGGGTAGACCAAACCAAGAGCCGAGCATCGCAGAGTGTGATCCGAAGCACCCCAAGATGTACTGCAGAGTTTATGTATTATATTATTTCTGGAGTTAAGTTTGGCGGCAGTATTTTCGAGATGAGTTTTGAAGGAGAGTGTGCGATCCAGTGTTATTCCAAGGTATTTGGGGTGGCAATTGTGGTTTAGAGCGTCTCCGTTGAAAGTTATGTCTAGTTGAGCGCTAGCAAGTTTATTGTTGAGGTGGAAACAGGACGCTTCTGTTTTGCTGGTGTTAGGTTTTAGTCTCCAGGCTTGGAAGTAGTTACCTAGAGTAATGAGATTGTCTGTGAGTATCCTTTCTGTTTCATTGAGGTCTTTGTGTTGAGTTGCAATAGCTAGGTCATCAGCGTATGCGAATTTAATGGAGTGAGTCAATGGGAGGTCGGCTATATAGACATTAAATAATAGAGGTGCTAATACCGAGCCTTGCGCTAGGCCGTTATTTAATGTTCTAAAGTTGCTAGTTTTATCATTCATGTGAACTTTAAATGATCTATTAGTAAGCATAGTGTTGATTAGCTGGACGGTATTTCGGCAGCAAATAGTATACCACCATTAACGTTGACTTAACATTACATATTATATTAATATAATAATAATATGTATTGTATATTTGATTACTTGTTCAATGCTATTTTATGCAATATTTTTACTTTGTTTTTCTTTTTTGTTTTACTTTGGTTTGTAATTCTGTTGTTATTTAATAAAATATACAAAAATATGCATTTCTTTTAAAAAATGTTTTTTACATACCTTATAATAAATTAATTTATATCAACAGCTAGTAACTACCTACATGGGTAAGAAAAATATTAATAATAGATGGATCAAGAATACTTGGTGACTTACTTGTATCATTAATGAGAGAATGCAAAATGCGAAATGCGAACGTCGGTCGCCGAATACTATCATGTTATCACGCAGTATTGATAAGGCATTTATGTAAACATTGACCTACACGCTTATGGCGGCTAACTTCAATATTTGATGGCTTGTTAGCTATCTAGTATTTTATATCTGTGATATAATACTAGATAGCGAACTCCCATTATCAGTTGAAGCATTGATTATCAGTTGAAGGCATCGGACGCCATGTTTTCAGTTGGCAAAACATTTGTTATAATGCATAATTGTTATATTTATATTTATAGTTAATTATGCAGTAAACAGAATAAATTACTTGAGAAATTACATTAAAGCATTTTGTTCTTACATAATAATTTGTTTATAATTTATTTGTAATTTTCCATCATTATGGTTGTATCCTGTTCAGATTATGGTTGTTCTAATAGATACATAAAGGGCCAACCAATACACTTTTTTAAGTGGGTACTTTACTAACTTTTTAAAATATCAAGATATTTTTTCTTATTAAGAGTATGTGTTTAATACATTTTATTGTTAACACATTTTTAAAATTTTCAGTTTCCCCTTAAAGAACAATATTTTACTTGATAAATGGGTAAATGCTTCGAAAAGAAAAAACTTCAAACCTACACAATGGAGTAGAGTTTGTAGTGAACATTTCACTGAAGAAGATTATGTACATAGACCTGATTCTGATAGACCATTGTTAAAAATTGATTCTGTGCCATCTATTTTTAAGACTTTTCCATCTTATTTACAACCTAAACCCATAAAAATAAGAAAATTACCAGCTCAGAGAAATCAATTGCGTATTGGTAAGTACCAGTGTATTTCAAAATACATTAAATTAAATTCTAAATTTGATTTAGGTACCTATGGGCATAGGCTTAATACTGTTTTTGACTTAGGGGAGGACTATATAAAAAATTTTGTATTTTAATCATTTATTGATTGCTTGATAAGTTTTGTCTGAATATTTTTTTTTTGAGAGGGGCCTTAGGCTAGGGAGCCTCCCTAGTCTCTCCTCTTTTTTACGCCTATGCCTATGGATACTTTTTTTATGACATAAAATTTTTAAAAAAAATGCAACAATGTAATAATAACAAATGTATTAATGTTGCAATAATAAATATTATCAGTTATAACATTTTAGACGAACCCATTCTTGAACCTATTTGTGAACCTATTCTTGAACCAGTTGAACCCATTTGTGGTTCAAATGGTTCCATAGCTGAAAATTTAGCTGAAAACTCTAATTATTGTGATAAAGAAGTACAAACATCTGATTCATATACCAGTGAATTAAAATTAAAAAGGAAAATTAAATATCTCCATCAAAAGTTACGCAGGACACAAAAAAAGTAGATAATTTAAAAGATTTGGTCAACAATTTGAAAAATGATGGTCATATTGATTCTGAGCAACAAAATATTATTATAAATAATTTTAATGGTACCTACCTATAATTTAAGTTTTTATAGTTTTGATTTTTTTTTATGCTTAGCTTGGTAAATTGCTTTTTTTGAATTATTATTTTGCCCATTTTGGTACCTAAGTAATGTTTTGGAGTTGTTTAATAATGAATCAAAAAATCACAATAAATCAACAGGTGGAAGATACACGCAGGAAATGAAGGAATTCGCTTTAACTTTGCATTATTATTCGCCAAAAGCATACAATCGTTGCCGGTTATTAAATTTATTTTATATAATAGATAGGCACTTTAATATTATAGAACCTCAAAGCATACTGCTGCATGCTGCTTGCATTGAATTTTTGTACACATACCTAGTTTTTAATTAATTTATTAATACTATAGTCTATAGAGTGGTTTAAAGCCTAAACCAAAGCGCTCATAATTTATTTTTTAATCTTATAATACAATATTAATGCCCGGTTGCACAAACGATCGATAAAAAGAGTACGATAAGCTGCGATAACGGTTCAATAAACAGTCGGATAAATAACTTTATTGGTGCTGCACTGTTGCACAAACAATGATTTAAAATTGTATGGTACTACTGACTACTCTAACCAAGGTTTTGATACCATGATTACAAAAAATTATATTATATTTTTATTGTTATCAGTGTTAATTGTTATCTTTTTTATATTTTACACATAGTAGAAAATATTTTATTAATAATTATTAATTATTATTTTAATAATAATTACAAGGCAGTTGTAAATTTGAAATGTCTTCCATAAAAAAGAGAAGTAAGAATGTTTCTGACTCCGAAAAAGAGATTCTCATTGAACTCATAAGACCCAAACTTGCGATCATAGAGAATATTAAGGTGAGTACCAATTGTAATTTATATTTTTATTTAAACATTATTTAGTAGGATCTAAATAACTGACCCATTTAACTCTAGAGTTTAAATTATAGTTATTTCAAACCTTTTATTTTAATACTTATTAGAAAGACAGTGACAATTTATCAGTAATCTGGTGTACAAAACTTCTGTCAGGTATTTACCCCTCGCTATCTATATTCTATATATAAGATACAAGATACACTTTGAAAATTTAAGAAGTACCAAATATACGGTAATCTATATTTTAATTTTAAATTTAATTTTTCAGTCCCGCGGTGGAAGTCGTTCGCTACGCACGCACTTCGCTCGTCCCTTATCGCAATTAGTGTCACAATGTTGTATTTTTCTGAGTGTTTTTTTTAATTTTTTTTTACTCTTCTCTCGTTCAGAACACTATTTTATCCTCACACTCACTAGTGTTTTGTGTTTCATATCTAATTCTACTTCAGTTTAACGCACACGTATAACAATTGCATCTAAATAACCTATAAAAAAAAAACCATCGATCGTCGATTACGTCGACGCGTTCGCGCGTTGTCTTATCTCGGGTTCGCTACACTCGTTAGCTTAATTACCAATTATGCTAAATTCAAATCTAACTAAAATTAAAAATATCATTACTAATAAAAATGATAAATCCATAAAATCCTCAACTAAACACACTACAATATCTATTCAAAATCACGCACAAATGAGTGTGAACGAATCGTCTCAAATGGACACAATTACGAACACCTCAGATACTGGCTGGACAACTCAAACAAACAAACGTAATCTATCCAGTTCATCAAATGCAACATCCAATCCGTCATCTCCCATTGCACCTAATCAGAAAAAAAAAAAGAAAAAAATCTTCGCCACACCCAACCGCTTTCAATCACTTTCTCAAGATGAACCTTCTCAAAAACTGCCAAATGAGGCCAATCCTCTGGATTGTGCTGAAACTGACGAAGTTGATGAAGTATTCAAACCCCCTCCTCCAATCTTTATTAAAAACGTAATAGATTTCCCTGGCCTTTGCTCGGTTCTAATCGAAGAAATCGGCGTCGATAACTTAATCTGCAAGTCATCAAATGATAGTTTAAAAATTCAAACTTCAACCCCTGCGGCATACAGAGCCCTTGTTCGTTACCTCAAAGCAGAAGAAGCTGAGTTCCATACGTACCAGTTAAAAGAAGACAAACCACTCAGAGTAGTTATCCGTAACCTTCACCCCTCCACACCACTAGACCTAATCAAAGATGAACTTCAAATACGCCTATTTGAAGTAAGACAAGTCACCAACGTCCTACATAGAGTGAACAAAAATCGCCTTCCTCTGTTCTTTGTCGACCTCGAACCAACACATAGGTCAAAAGAAATTTTTCAATTGACCTCCTTTCTCCACACTAAAATCAAAATCGAAGAACCGTACAAACCAAAAATAATAAGTTAATGCTATAACTGCCAACAATACGGGCACACCAAAGCTTACTGTGGTTATCAACCCAGATGTGTTCGATGCGGAGCCGATCATCTGTCACCTGACTGTCCCAATACACGCGACGTCCCTCCAAAATGCGCCCTCTGCTCTGGCAATCATCCTGCTAACTACAGAGGCTGTACAATTCATAAGGATCTTCAACGAAGAAAACGACTCAACTCAACAAGTAATTTTTTGCATGTTAATACCTTTCCTAAAACTATAAATGTACAAGGAAGTCACCCATCTAAAAACAATTCTGATAAACAACAACCAACTCAAACACAAACTTACGCTCAGGCCACGTCAAATACTCCCTTCGATCACACCTTACCCCCTGCTGGTTCAGAACATGTCCCAGACATAAATAAAATGTTAACAGGCTTTCTTGCCAACTTTAAAACTATTATTGACCCACTTATGGAAATTCTTGTTAAAGTAATCTCTAGTCTATCCAACCTATTAAATAATTAAAATGTTTAGTAACAACACAAATAATTCAGTCACCGAAAAAACATTAATAATTTGCCTATTCATTGCAAATGGCCTAAGAAACCACGTTCACGAACTTGAAACTGTCCTTAACAATAAACGTATTGACATCGCCTTAATTACTGAAACACATTTCACTAAGTATACTTCTGTCTATATTCCAGGCTACAAACTGATTAAAACAAACCATCCTGACAACACCGCACATGGAGGTGTTGCTATCTTTATTAAATCGTCAATAATATTTAAACCACTTCCTATTTTTAGTCTTGATTATATTCAATCCTGTGCCATTTTACTTAACCTAAACAATATTCCAATCCATATTGCAGCATTATACTCACCTCCAAAACACAATATTACAAACTCAAAATTTTCTGAATACTTTGACACATTTAAAAACAATTTTATCATAGGCGGCGATTTCAACGCCAAGCACTAGTCATGGGGATGCCGTACTAATAATCCTAGGGGTTTAGTCCTTTACAACTTTTCTACTTCCAAACATTTCAAAGTTCTCGCCCCTCCCGGACCAACATACTGGCCAACCTCCACTAAAAAAAATCCAGATATACTGGACATCTTTGTTTCAAAAATTCCGAATTGTCTTCACTACAACACTACAAATTTCTTAGATTTAAACTCTGACCACTCGTCTGTAATGCTAACCCTCAATACCACTCCCCCACTCTGGCAAGGCCCCCCAAAGCTTTTCAATTATACTACAGACCATAAATTTCATGACCTCGTAAACGAAGATATTAAATTAAATACCAAACTAAAAACCCCAACTGATATTGATTCAGCCGTAAATAGTCTAACTACCATTATACAGTCAGCTACCTGGTCAGCAACAAACTATGATACAAATCCACTGATACATAAACCTCTTCCAGAGATCATTCGAACGAAAATAGTCGAAAAACGCAAGACCAGAGCGTTATATCAACGCACGCGCCTCCTCTCACATAAACACGCCTACAATCATCTAGCTAACTCTCTCAAAAAAATGCTAATAAAAATTAAAACTAAAGATTTCGAAAGTCATCTCATCAATCTCTTATCCAAAGACGGCTCTTTCTGGAGGTCCACAAAACATGCACTTAATTACAAAACTCAGAATCTTCCAATAAAAAAACCTGATGGATCTCTGGCTTCCTCTGACTCAGAAAAAGCCGAACTGTTTAAAGCGCATCTTTCGGCCACATCTCAGCCTCATCCAGACGTATTTAATGCTAATAATATGAATACGGTAGAAACCTTTCTTGATTCCCCTCTTCCACTTACTCTAGCAGTCAAACCCTTCACAAAAAACGATGTAAAATATTCTCTACTGCACTATTCACTGAAAAAATCTCCTGGCTACGACCTGATAACTGCTGAGTCGCTAGATGCCTTCCAAAAAGAGCCATTATCCACTTAACTCACATTTTCAACGCAACACTAAGACTCTCCTATTTTCCTCTAGTCTGGAAATTTTCTACAATTATAATGTTCCCTAAACCTAATAAACCTCCGGACCTAATAACTTCCTTCAGACCAATCAGCCTCCTGCCTCTTTTAAGAGGTTTTTAACCTTGTTTGTTGGTTGAATTAACGCATATAATAACTTTTTCTGTTTTATAGGCAATGGTATTGACTTGTATTGGCGGTATTCTCTTGTATCGACTATCGGAATGGCTATTATTAACATCAATGTATCTGCTACTCTTATTACTTGTAAGCTACTCATTTTCATTAACTTATGTACATTCTGTATTGTGACTTGTTCAGCGAAGTTCTCTCTCAAATCTAATTGTATTCTCACTTGTTGTAACTCTGCTAAAAAATTTGTCGCCGAAATAATGCTAGAATGCATATGACCTACTTGTGCTGTATTTACTATTGCTACTAGATTGTGAGTTTGAAATGAATGTTGTGTTAACAAAACATTTAATTCCTCAAGTTTGCTCATTCATTATTTGTCTAACTTCCATTTCATTAATCAATTTACCTACTCGATTTGCTTTACTTTCCAATTTGTTTATATTACTTATTATCGCTGTTTCAGTTTGTTGTATCTTCACCATTTCTCTGTCTACATCATGTACTGTTGACTGTACTTTCCGCGTTTGCTGTTGCATATCGTGAATGACCCTAATTTGTTTTTCACTTATTTCGCTTATTTTCTTATCAAAAAATTCATAATCTTCATCCGAACATATTCCAAATAATGTTTTTGACAATCTATCAATTCCGTTTATCAATCCTCTTCTATACCGTTCGTTTCTACTAACTGCATAGTTTATCTGTTGTCGCGTTTTCTCTATATCATGGATATATGATGTTGTTGTTGTATTAAATTGTTCGCATAAATACGACCAAATTACAAAGTGTTCTATTGGAACTATTTCTGTGTTTTTTGCTATCTTTAAACAATGTTTTACTGTTTCCTTTTGAAATTTCTTAATTTGTTCAAAATTATCATCATACGTGGTTAAATTCACATAGACTGATAATTTCCATTTTGAATTTGTTGTTTTTATTTTCGTCAAATGATTAAAAAAAATTCCTGATGATGATTCAAATTCCTTTATTTGATAATTTTCTGTAAACTTTGTTGCTATGATAGGTTGTATGATTAATATCCTGTAATAATAAGATATCATTGGTTTACTGCTTATTTTTATTTTTATTGATTACATAGTTTTAATAGATTTCTATGTACTTTAACTAATTTTTTTCCCTTTAATGATTGTTACATTTTCATTATTATTTATTTCTGCTATTACATACGGTCCTAACCATTTTTGTGCTAATTTATTTTTTTGTTGTTTTTCCATTAGCCATACTTTGTCATTTATTTTTAACCTAAGTTTTAACTTTATTATCATATCGACCTTTTGTATTTTCTTTTGTATTTACTATACGCTGTTTTGTAATTTCATAAGACTGTTGAAATTTTTGCTTAATTTCATAATTATAATCTTCATAATTATACCTTGGTTCGGGTGTCTTCTTTAATGATGTAGGTATTTTCCCCGGAAATCCATAAAGTAGTTAATACGGTTGGCATTTTGTTGTTTCATGCTCTGTTGTATTATATACATACATTGCATATGGAATAAATTCATTCCAATTATACATAATGTCGCAAATAATTCCCTAATGCTGAATGACTTCGCTCTAATGCTCCATTACTTTGTGGTCTATACGGTGTTGTGTTGAACTTAGAAATTTTTAATAGTTTACATACTTCTGAAAAAATTTTACTTAAAAACTCTGTTCCCTGGTCAGATACTATTGATTCTGGAATTCCATGTATACAAACAAATGAGTTTACAAAACTATGCGCTATTGTATTAGCTTCATGTCATACCATAGGTGTCGCAATGCTAAATTTTGTTAAATCATCTTGCATTGTAAGTACATATTTATTCCCTTTGTGTGTAATAGGAAGTGGTCCTGTCGCGGTCGTTATCGCAACGACCGCGGCGTCTCCATCGACGTCCGCGAGATCGCGACCGAGAACCGGTCTGGCCGTCGCCGGCGGCACGGGCCGCCGGCGGCGGCTAGCGACGGCGGGGTCGGCAGCTTAAGCCGAACCGTCGTCGACGTAACGACACGCGCGTCGATATTTTGATTGTAATACCTTAATAAATAAATCTACCGTAAGCAAAGTGCTGATTATTCTGTTTAAAACATCCCCGACCGTTCCTACACCTACAGTGGCGCAGTCGGAAAAGGAGTAAGGTAAGTGCTAATTTTAATAAAAATAATTTTACGTAAATTAAAGTAAATTAGCACATATCGGGTTAAAAGAACCTACAATAGGTGTCCTGATCA
>NW_019101409.1:1344-9866 GCF_001856785.1 Myzus persicae | reverse complement strand
ATAAGAAAAATATTAATATTCAACACTTCAGTCTTCACTTTTCAACAGAAAAAGTCAGAAACACGTTGCATTCGAAAATTTGACACGTGTATTAGACACCGAGTACCGACTAGTAATCAGTAATCACATAGTTCAATAGTTGATACCACGGACCACGGTTGATACCGATTACCGATGTAGCGCCGTGCACGCTCCCGGTGGATGCGTAGTATAAACTATATCGTTTAAATCCCCCCTATAGAGTTGCACTAGCCTGAGTCACATATATGTATATTATATACTTATATATTAGATCTAAGACTTTACTTATGACCATACTGCGGAAGTCCCTTTAACATACCTTTTATTTTCTGTATATATATAATATATATATTTATGTCTGAGAAAATTTACATTTACATTTTTTTTTAAAGTCTCATTAATTTAATTAATTGAATGGAATGAATAGAACAAAATAAACAAATAATAACAATGTATTTATTTACCGAATATAATATTTTATTTAATATAATATAATTGAAAAAATTTGAATGACAATCAAAAACGTCATTTAAAAAATATATTTAATTAAAATAATTATAATAAATTTATAAATAGTCTTCCTATTGTATATGTTGTTTGTCTTTGAACAATTAACTAGAACATAATTTTTTTTTTAATTAACAAGAAAATAAATGCAAGATTGTTAAGAAGATGTCAGCGCACTATTTGTTTTCTCTCTCTGGCCCATGCACAACATAGACAAAACTCATTACAACAGAATCATTTTTTTTTATGTTTTTAAGTTATTTTAAGTAAAATCACCCATTTCAAAAAAAATAGAAAATAATATTTTTGAGGAAATGCAATATCAATTTTATATTTTATTGTTATTTAACTTTGTATTCGATTTTCAAAATAAACAAAAACATGTTGTAAATTCAAATCATGTTTAAATTGTTTTGAGACAATATTTAGACAAATCGATATGTCATACCCTCAAAAATATAGAAAAAATGATTCTGTGTAAATGTGTTTAGTTTATGTTGCGCGTGCTCTAGAGAGAGAGAAAACAAAGTGCGCTGACATCGTCTTAAGAATATTTGAAAATTATATGGTTTACCTGCAATATATATTTAATTAAAATAATGTCATTTTCCTTTTGTATAACATTGTTCGGCTTTGAACATTTAACTAGAACAAAATTTTTTTTTTAAATTAACAAGAAAATAAATGCAAGATAATTAAGAATATTTTAAAAATATAGGGTTTACCTGCAATTTATATTTAATAAAATGAATGTAATTATAATTTTTTTGTATAACATTGTTCGGCTTTGAACATTTAGCTAAAACATAATTTTTTTTTTTAATTAATAAGAAAATAAATACAAGATTATTAAGAATATTTTAAAAATATAGGGTTTACCTGCAATTTATATTTAATAAAATGAATGTAATTATAATTTTTTTGAATTTGTTGTTTATCTTTGAACATTTACCTAGGACATATATTTTTTTTTAATTAACAAGAAAATAAATTACTTATTCATATTATTATTATTTACAATGTATTATTTTGCCTGTTTAAACGCTCTTTTGCATGTTTTAACCAGCTTGCTATAGGCTTTTTAATTTGCTCTTCTGTTGCCGTGTTGAATAAAATTCTAATTGACTCTGCGAATAATAAAATATTAAATTAAAAATTATCTAATTAATTTAGATTTTTTGAATTTAGTCAAATAATTAATATTTATAAATACCTAGTATAAGTTTATAAAAATTTGACTTTTGTAAACTCTGTTTATCTTTGCATATCAAAGAAGTTCCAGTTAGAGTTACATCAATACCCAATTTATTTGAAAATAATTTGCTCATAATAATTCTTACTGCACTATTAACATCAGCACCACCAAATGATGCCACTTTCTTCTTCTAAAAATCATGGGTAGTTAAATATGAATTTTATTTTATAATTGGATTGTTAAGAAATAATATCCATAATATACAGAGGAAAGGGTGGAATAAAAATTTTAATTAAAAAGTAACAACATTAATTTAATATGTTACCATTAACTCATAGTAAAATTCTGTTTCAAGCATTTTGTTTGCTCTCTGAAATTTTTGAAGATCCGTTAATGGATAGATTGATGTGTAATGCAGCTCAAAATCTTTTTTTTGTCCACTGGAAACTATATTTTCGTCTGTTGTAGAGTTGGATATTTGTAGATTTTTTAATAGATCTAAAATTGTATTTTGATTTACAAGAACTTTTTGAACTTTAAGATTCAATTCTGCTATATCTGCAATGATATTGTTTTCTTCTCCTAAACGAATAATAGAAATAAGTACTTATATTGAATACTAATTTTATCTACAATCTATTGCCAATAATTATTTACAGCGTTTTTCAAAATTTAGTTTTCAAAAAAATTTAATTTTCGTCATTAAGAGGTTATCAGAGTGAATTTGTTTTTATTCTCAGACCCACACGCAACATAGCTCAAATTCTTTCACCTAATATCTTTTTTAAATGATTGTTGAATACCTAATCTTAGAGTAAAATCACAAATTTCAAAAATTATAATGGATAATAATATTTTTGAGTGTTTGACATATTGGTCAGGTTTTATATTATTATATTACTAATTGACTCAAAATAAATTAATTTGTAAATTTTAATGATGTTTAAACTGTTTTAAGACAATATTTAAAGAAATCGATATGATTTTTCTCTATAATTTTTAAAATGGGTAATAATTACAAATATTGCTCTGACATCCTTTTAATGACAAAAATATCATTTTTCAGAAAACTACTTTTTGAAAAATTTTGAAAATTATTTTTGACCATACGATATTATGATTTAAATAATTGCGTATAATATAATGTTCAAATATTTACTAATATTCTTCGAAGCATCAAATACTTGACTGGCGATTTTATTATGTACTCCAAGACCTTCATTAGTACATAATTCTTGGAAACTCATATCAGTTATATCATTATCTCTCATCGGATCAGTGTTGATGTGATTGTTACTAAATAATGACAACTCAATTGCATCTTTAAAAAAATCAGAATCTGAAACTTAATAAATCAAATAGAAATAACTAAAATGCACAAAAATTGTACCTATAAAGTAAACAACTTAACATCAAACTTACTACCAGATTTATTATTTATACCAATGTCAGTAATTTCATTAGATTGTGATGTAATTGGGCTTTTTTTGGTTTTAGGCACTTCATATGATGTTAAATCTGAAAGTTTATTAATATTATAAATACAATTATTATTTAGAGCAGCTATAAACAATTTAAGTAATCAATTACCATTTCCAGGAACTGAGACTTGTGTTGAAGTACATAAAGGCTCATTTGGCACACTAGCGAAAAAGCTTTCTGAATCTTGATCTTGTATACTGAGGCATGAATCATTTTTACGCTTACGTGTTTGTTTTAAAATAAATGCATTTGGTGGTTTGGGAAATTCATCAATTATTTTACTTTTCATATCATGTTGACTACCAAACATAGGTGGGCTAAGTTCATCATCAGATGATGATAACCTTTTAATACAACGATTATGTCTATATTTTGGTGACTCTTCATCTATATCCGAATAATTTTTAGCATGATTTAATTTTGAAATAGCATTTTTCAAGTTATCTAAACATAAAAGTTATAACTTATAATGAAAACATTTTTTTTTTATTACAATTAGAATAACAGAATAATAAAATATTTACCATCAGAACCATATATTTTTTTTATTGTATATGAAGTCCAATTTAAACTTCCATCATCTGGACTAGCCATATTAATTAATAGTTTGTTGTATTCTTTTACATCTTTTACGGCATTTGGATAGTAAAAATGGAGATGGTCAATTTGCCAATTTTTACTCACAACTTGAAGACCATCTAGGAATTCAACAATTACAAATTTTCTGAAAGTAAAATTAAAAGTACCTAATTTACGTATTATCAAATTATTATTAAATTCAGCTTAACTAAACATACATTTAAATATTTACGGTTAAAAAATCTTTTATGTACAAATATAAAGGTATTTAAATATTATTGAATACTGGACACTTCTGTTCTGTCAGAATGCAACAAAGGAAAAGTTGCAAACCATGCATTTTTATTTGGAATTTCATAAAAAAACATCTTTTTATTAATCATAGAAATAGGCCAAGTATTTTGTTCTGATAATTGTGACACTGAATATATGTCCAATAAACTAGAAGCGCAAGGTTTTAAATAGAGATCTTGTTTGATTAAAAATGAACGTCCAACCAAGAAATATGAACTTGAATCTTGATTAAACACAATATTATCAGTTAAAACTATTTCTTTGTTTTTTAAAAAAACACATCAGTTTTTTTGATCTTTTGAAATTATTGTAAAAGAACTGCAAGTAATAGATAAATACTGAGGATTTGACATATTAATTGGTAAAGGACCACTATAATGTTGTTTCTTAAAAATCCAAGTGTCACTTAATTCACAATTGCACTTGGTACCTTTATAATTTGTTTTAATTTCTTCAACTCTGCGAATAATTTGTTGCAGTGGTTTATCATCCTTTCTGATCATTTTTTTAATTTTTTGCATATAGTTTTCGAATTTAAATGTTGAGAAAGAATCCAATGTTCCATAACTTAGTACATCATTACATATGTGAATTAATGCATGCACATTATGTGAAACATGATGCTCTCCATAAATAGTTTTAAAAGATTTAACAAAATGTAAAAGTAAATTTTGTGAGTATTGAATAAATTCAGTTTGCTTAATCAAACTATCAGTACAAAGTATTCGAATTGCTACATGCAGTGTTAAGAAGTTTAAGTATACATCACTATTAACATTATACTGCAGTACTACAGGCCCAGTATATAATAATAATTGGCGAAATTCGGTTGCTTTCCACTGTTTCCATTGAATTAATGATCGTGGTTGCCGTTGAAATTCTATAGGAACATACATTAAAATATTTTTTTCGATGGACATTGAAATGTTTTTAACTTTTTTAAAATTTAATCTAACATTTAAACTACCACAAATAAGCCACAATGAAATTAATTTCTTTGTAACACCAAGGCAAATTAAATGTTGATAGTCAAGAGGCACATTTGAAACTAAACCTATATTAGGAATTGATAGTAAGTCAGTTCTGCTAGTATGATATTCATAATCACTACAGTTTTCAAAATCTTTATCAGTTCTTAGTCGAACATTTTCATCAAGGAAACATATTCTCTTCTCAATATATTCTCCTTCAACTTCACATTTTGTACAACTTGAATACCCTGCATGACCTTTAGTATGCAACATAAATGATTTAGCTGGGGCATCAACAGAAAAACCTTTTATTTTTAATCTAAATTTTTTACCATTGTGTATAATATTATTTCTGTATATTTCTTTAGTTTCTTTAATAAAATTAAACAAAAATTCATTTGAATTATCAGGTTTACGTTGTTTTCCATAATAAAGACCAATTATAAATACATGGTTATAAGGGAAAACAGACCCTAAAATTGGCCATAATTGGCCATTTGATGATTTTGAAATAGGTAAACCATCTATGTTTATTATTATTTCAATATCAGTTTTAGTTAATGAAAAAGTATCATGCTGCTTAAGAAAATTTATGACACCACTTTGAAGGCCAAAATGAAAATATTCCCCTGGAATAACTTCTTTATTTATAGTTGTTTTGGGAGTTTTCAATAATGTTCTGGCATCAATAGGTAAATCATCGTTAATATGTAATTTAAGTATTTTCAACAGATGAGTTAACGCTATCTGTTTAATATTATGTTGAGTAGCCCATTCAGATAATTGTTCTTGTAAATTAGCTTTATTTACATTGGATAAAATATTTATAGAATTATCAATATGACTCTGATTATTGCTATCCTCAAGTATTTCAATATTATCTAAGGTATCTGAAATTGTTCTATTAATAATAATTTTTGAATTAGGCACATCAATTTCAATTATATTATTATCATAATTCACATTTTTATGAGAAACGCCAGGAATAAAAGTATTGTTAGTAACAGTAGTAACATTTGTCTGTAAGGAATTTTTTGTATTTAATATTGACGTTTTAACTTTGGCACGCTCTTGTAATATTCTTCTTCTAAATTGTTTTACTATCTAGCATTTATTGGTTTTAATTTTTTGTTATGTTTTCTATAAAAAAAAATGTGTAGTCGTTATTTAAAAAAATTAAAAAATTGTAATTTATTCCTAAATAAAATGTATACTAATGCCTACTAATTTTATTTCAATACCTATGCTAAAATAATTATGATGTCAATGTTGTTTTTCAAAAGAATATTAACAAAAAAAATTATACTAAGGCAAGTACCTATTTTATTTATTAGTAGGTAAGTACATCATAACTAACCCAGAATATACCCATTATACTCAGAATTATAGGCATGTTAATATTAGTATTGTGATTTTATTCTTGTAATTTACACAAACTATATTCAATATTGTTATGAGTATTTTAGTATCATTGAGTAGCATTTATTATAGCTACACCCAAGCAATTAAGTATAGAAGATAGAACCTATCCAATTAAACAAAATACTATAGTGTCTATTACATAGTCACACATGGGAGAAAAGTTTAAAATTACACTCATATAAAAAAAATACAAGGGCAGGTAAGATAGGTAGGTAAAACCTTCTAAAAAAAGTATGAGAATGCTAAAGATAACACAGCAAATGCTTAGTTTAGATGTAGACCGGATAATGAGTTGTAAGCATCTACTTTCCAGCCCATACTCCATTAGTCCATTGTATAAACATTAATTTACTATATGACTGTTTAAAGTTTAAACACTATAACAACAGTATCAACGTTTATTATTGTTTAATAAATATTGTAATATATACCTTAAATTGGGTACGTCTAAACCCTTTAAATGATCCATTTTCTGTAATTCTGTCTAGTGTCCATAAATTAGAAGTTATAACGCGTTTAATTGACTTGTTAAAATGTCAAATTGTTCATTCACAATAAACACATTAAACACTATGACGAATGACTATGCAGTTTTGACTTTTAAAGATAACCGTATAGTCGTGTTCGGTAGGAATTTCGGAAATGGTGAACTGCGTGCTGCGTGGAGGGGATTTCATGTATACTGGAGTCTGGAAGAGAAGTCCTAAGGAAGGTCTTAGGACAGTAGGCACCAGGTATGTGTCTTGCGCGAGTTGCGTAATTGCGTTTAACTGTCCTAGTTTGGAAACATTCGGGAAGTTCCCTGGACGTCATGTATAAATGGCTTCTAATATTAGACCGAGTTAATATAAATAAATACTACCTATATAATATATATATTATAATTGCAGAAGGGAAGTTCAAAGGTTGGTTTATAGACTTAAACGTGGGACTTTCCTGAATAGGAAACATTTGGGAAGCTCCCGTGGACGTCATGTGTTGTTAGGGGTTGACCACTATATTAACCCTAGTCCATAGACCTAGTTTAGAGATCTATACCCTATGATATTAACCAATTACCATATATTAAGATTTTGAAATTGCATAATACACTATTGTCTATTATTTCATAATTGTATTGGTTTTATACACTACAAATATGGGGAATAATTGTATTGATGAATAAAAAATACAAATTCGTATACCTTCATGTAATATTGTATCATAACAGAACTTCGAGCGTTGTCCACCCAGAGCGCTAGTAGTACAACTGAGCAGTCTCTATACGGTATTCTGTTAATTTTTTATTTAATACAAATATTCATTGGTAATCCTTACATAAAAATATCAAGCCTACCCAGGAAAAAGTGTATACGCTACTGGAATTTATACATAATAATATTATATTATGTTATCATACTATATCAAAAAGAATAAAAATACGAATAATATAATATTAATGTAATATTTTTTATAAATAGTGTGATCTAACCTCTATAGCTATAAATGATAAATCTATAATACTGTGATATTGAAATACACACTGAGTCATTGACTACTGCGGTACAACTCGCGTATAAATCATACGGCATGATACGTATTATAAAGGCATACAAAAACGATAAAACTTTGTTTTAAATTATCCCAAATTTACTGAAACGTCTAAAGCTGGGGCCTTACTCGGTTTTGGAGCTTAAAGCACACCCTGCAGGGTGCTGGGTCGATCAAGAATCACTTATTAAGTTATGGCACTTCTTAGTATAGGTATTGATTATAGAATAGTCTATACTCTTTTTCGCAGGACAGTACCTACGACTGTTTTCTGACATATTTCCACATATTATATTAGCATATTGTATTTTTAACCATTGAACAATCAAGTTCATTTAAATCATTTAATAGTTACATTAGGTAATTTTTGAAATTGGAAGAGTGTCTAGTCGTAAGTCGGAAATTTGGATTCCGTGTTTGAGTGTCTAGCTATCAGTCATCTCGGGTGAAAGTCGATTCCCGAACGGACAATCCGCCTACAGCGAAAAGTGCATCCCGCCTGCGGCGGAAAGACTGTGTGG
>NW_019101409.1:0-857 GCF_001856785.1 Myzus persicae | reverse complement strand
GTCGCGATTGTAGGTTGGCGAGAAAATGTCAGAGGAGGTGATAAGGATTTGTGATGAGGCGCTTTCGAGGTGTCGTTTCAAAGGCGGGAACGTTTGAATGTCAAGGGGTTAAACTGGTTCGATACATGCGGACCATCCAGTCTTGTTTTGGAAACGTGAAACCAAAAGCTTGAGTCGGAGCACCGTATTTGTGTGTCTAGTAAGTCAGTCACTTCAAGGTGAATATCGATTAAAATAAAATTCAGACATCTAAGTAAGCCATCCAACAGCGTCGCATAGCCAACAATATGGGCCTGCCTACATTGGTCTCTCGGTGTAACTCGCTCCGTCAGTAATGAAGGCCTCTGTACTATTCACTGAAGGTGAATACCGATATCAGGACTTGATAGTTTATACGGTCCAGTCTTGTGCTTTTATGAAAGTCAAAAATCGTAAATCTTAAAGATTTATTTCAATGTCCAGCAAGTCAGTCACGTCCATTGGAAATCGATTCACGTTTAACTTAGTCATCTTTGTCGGATAACGGACAATGTGGGACGCGGCATGTCAGGTATGCGGACACAGTGGTGGGCAGCTATAAGTGAGAATTGTCTTTGCAAAAGCCTATTAAAGTACATAATACATTAGCCCCGTGGCATCAAACTCGCTTCCTGTGCTGGTTCTCACAATTCAAATTCAAAACAACCCAGGATCAACATTGTAAAACCTTCTAGGATGTCAAAATATGACAAAGAGACAACGCAAAACCCCGCACGTCACCACTCCACAAACCCACCCGAATCAATTAATAATAATATTAATGGTCATACTGTAGCATTGTGTGTATCGTTGATATTGAAGAGACGTTCGTAATTATT
>NW_019101408.1:5613-9687 GCF_001856785.1 Myzus persicae | reverse complement strand
GACATGCTTTATAAACAATCTTACTCTTCTCAATTGTTGTAAATAGTGAAATATTGTTGGTATTTTTACCAAAAACGTATCACCTCAGTTTCATACATCGGGAAACAGTGATATGGGTGATACTATATTATCACTCCTTGCACCTTTTTTCTCAGTAAATAGTTATTAGTCCAAAACGTCAAAACTTGCCTTGCAATTTCTAACTCCACAAACACAATTAGTATAAAACTATCAGTTCTACGCATTAGAGATCTCCTGGAATTCGGTATTATCAGAGTTGAAAATGTGGAAAAAATGTCATAAAATAATTCGAATTTTAAGACACCAATGGTGGTTATCCCTTTAATCAACAACAAGAATGTATATTCAAATGTAAAATTTCTTTTAAAAATATTGTGTAGGTATCTAATATCTGCATTTCCTGAATCGTCGGATTCTCCAAAACTTTGTTGTGGGCTACGAATTCCAGGATTTCGTAAGCTAATTATAACAAATATAGATGATTACTAACATAATTACATATAGTTAATAAGCATAACAATGCATATGATGCAAGTACCTATGTATGTACTACTGGGAGGACTCGAAGACCATCAATGGTCGATGCGACCAGCTCACAAATAATTGAAGCCACACACAGACATTTTTACCTTCGACTACTACATCCGAAAGACGTTTGCAAAACGCGCGATACCGTCCAAGACAACAGATCAAAAATCACTTAAAAGGGATACCATAGTTCAGCAGAATCAGATGTACCATAGCCGTTGAGTCCTTTAGCTTCACCTTCACACCACTCACATCGACAAAGCTCGATTAAATATTTTAAAGTTTTGCTTAAAATAAACCATTATTATATTAACTGTGTTCTTAACTCTTTATTGGAAATCTAATATCATCTGGATCTATGACTGCAGTCAGCTCACAACAGTTTAAAGTTGATTAAAACTTACTTACAGAATTGTATGTCCGTATACTGTATATTATACCTATTGACGTAAACTACGGTTTTTAATTTTTAGTTCAATTTAATTGACTACAAGAAATTAATTATTTTTTTTTACTTCAAGTTAGACACCTGCCTAAACTTATTGGATACACTGGAAAATGAGAAAAACACACTAAATAAATTACTACACAATTAGGTATTCAATTTTTTCTCACATATTTAGACTATTTTACTGGCTTCAGAGTTCAGAATAATTGCTCATTGAAAGCTTATCGTAAGTAAGGTAATACTTAATAATTTAATTTAGTATCGCATTATAATAATGTAGTATAGCGGTATCGACCAAACGTACTTTGAAAGTAGCTATAAATATACGTACAAGTGCAAAAATACAAATATATGTAAAAAAAAATGTATAAAAATGAGTAAAATGCACCAAAAATACTAAACAATGACTGAAAATCATAAAAATAACTAAAAAATAAAAATAAAAATTGTGCAATTAAATTCTATACTGCGTCATCAATCAAATTTCTGTAAAGATGTACATAACCTTGAATGTAAGCATTATTAAAAAATATGCAAATGCAGGGTTCGGGCAATACTTATAAAAGCAGCCCCAATAATGGCTATTTTAAAAACAAAGATGATTACGTCAACCAAGGTGCCACCGGCAGGCGTGCTTGATCGCCAACGGGAAGACAATACATCGGCTGTGAAGGTGGTGACCAATTACTGGTTTACTGGTCACCAGATATTGAACCAATTTCTGTAAACACCTATAGAAGAAAAAGCAACTAAAAAAATCGAGAGTATTCAATTTGTTATGAAAATTATGTGTCAAAAATAGTATGATAGAATAAATAATTAAATTTTAAAGAATTGACATACGTTTGTGTATCCATTTGTCCAGCCCTAAATGTATATTTTTAGATTTACGCTTATTCTAAAAGCGTGAAAATTACGAAAATATTCGTTCAAACTCCTGCTAATTGCATGCTAAATATTTACATAAAAAAATTTATTTTTTGAACATGGAGGGAAACTTACAGAAACATACAAAAAGAATTGACAGTGTTTCATTTTTGCGAATTTGGTACATTTTTAATTTTAATTGACTGGCCACAATAATCGATACAAAATAACAGCACAATTAGTTTGTTTAAATAAATATACATTATTAATTTTAAAAAGCCATTTTGAGTTTAGTATTCATAAAACTTCAAGCCTTAAACGTTTACATATTCGCTGTAGACTTATCTTCAGAAATTGCCAAACGTTATAATTGTAATTTGATTGAGCGCAGTCATATACTCGCATAATTTCAAAATATTTGGAAGAGATGGAGTAAGACATCGTGATCGCTCGTGCCAATGTCGCCACGGTAGAATTACTGGCGGAGAGTGTTGTCCCGGAACTCCTCATTCCATCCGAGACCAACACGCCACTGTTACAGGAATCAGTAATTATTATATTAATATTTCTGTATACTTGCCATAAATATTATTAACAGTTTATTTTTTCTGTACTCTCCTATACAACCAGTCCAGTGTTATACTAGAGGACACCGCTGAGATAAATGGCATTGTGGTCAACGACAATCAGTGTGTAGTAGAGATGTTTGATTCACAGTTGGTCGACCACGGCGTCACCTCTGCATTCGGAATACCATGCGAACCATGCAACCCCTTGGACGAACCACGGAGCGCCAACACCTCACTTCTTCTGGCGTCCACAGATGAATCAGTAATTATTAGTTTGATATTTCTGTACACTCACCATAAATATTATTCACAGTTTATTATTTCTGTACTCTCCTATACAAACAGTCCAGTGTTATGGTGGAGGACACCGCTGAGATAAATGGCATCGTGGTCGATGGCAATCACTGTGTAGTAGAGATGGTTGATTCGCAGTTGGTCAACCACGGCGTCACCTCTACATTCGGACTACCGTCCGAACCATGCAACCCCTTGGACGAACCACGGAGCGCCAACACGTCACTTCTTCTGGCGTCTACAGATGAATCAGTAATTATTAGTTCATTAAATATAATTGTGATTAAGTGCCGTAGTCATCATAGTCCAAAGGTCAAGTGGAGCACACAATAAAATAAAATACAACATACATGTACATTTTCAATTTTTATAAAGATAATATTAGTTAGGGGGTATAGTTATAACTACACTACTGTTCTGATTAAATTGATTTTAGACTAGGGTTTTGGGTAAAAATCTATTATATACGATACATTGCGTAAATATTCGTAATTAGAACTCGATCGTAGCAGAGTAAGTTATTTTAATAGTTATTTAGTAACATTTAAAATAAAAAACAGTTTATTATGTGTGTAAACGGCTCGTCACAAATTATTAACAGTTATTATTTTTTGAAATATTCTATATGATCAGTCGGGTGTTGTGCAAGAGGAAACCACTGAGGTGACCGTGGTTAACGACAATTACTGCATGGTGGAGACGGTTGAAGCTCCGACGGTCGATCACGTCGCCACAGAATTAGGAGAACCGTCCAAATCACGCAGCAGCTCGGAGGAACCACAGTTTGTTGAAGATGTGGTGGCCACGTCTGCAGGATCACTGGCTTCCCTGCCAACAGTTGGAAGAATAATAGCGCCGTACCCGGAAGACCTTCCGCGTACGGCGTTTCATTTTCTCCTCATGAGAATGGCCGCCAGACTGCAATCCGAACATAACCTAACCGAATCCGACAAAACGGACATTAGGGTTTCGGAACCAGTAGGTGCAGTGAGTGAACAAACGTCCGTGTTGATTGAACCTGAGCCTGAGATTGTGCCAGATAGACGGATCGAGCGCCGCGAGTGGGATCTCCTCGCCCAGACACCACCGATCGGAGTCTGGAAAAGGATCCGTAACCGCCTGGAAAAAATGTTCCGGGTGATTTCTTGTTGTGGATGTTTCAAGCGCCGAGGACGATGAGTCAGGCCGTCGGCTTTTTTACAATATCTACCTCCATAACGATTTCTTTTACGTTATTAATCGGAAGTACTTATATTAATTTTGGTCTGTGATACATTGCAGCAAATCTGCTCAAAAACGAAATTATTTTCAATTGATTAATTCTATTATTCTATTTAGTAATGCAAC
>NW_019101408.1:0-5551 GCF_001856785.1 Myzus persicae | reverse complement strand
AGCAAATCTGCTCAAAAACGAAATTATTTTCAATTGATTAATTCTATTATTCTATTTAGTAATGCAACCATTTGTTGTTTTTTTTTTGTGTGTGCGTAATACGTATACAAAATTCATATATTTATATACTTTGTTTTGAACTTCTATTTACCTTAAAAATAACTATGTATATTGTTTATCAAAATGATGTACCTGCTAATCAAATCTGCTCAAAAAATGAAATTATTTTCAATTGATTAATTCTATTTTTCTATTTAGTAATGCAACAATTTGTTGTTTTTTTTTTGTGGGTGCGTAATACGTATACAAAATTCATATATTTATATACATTGTTTTGAACTTATATTTACCTTAAAATAACTATGTGTATTGTTTATCAAAATGATGTACCCGCTAATGTTAATCGATGTTTATTGATATAAATAAAAAGAAAAAATCATTAATATTTAAGAATTTAAATTTTATTTAAAATATAAAAAAGCGGTTAAGTGAATGTTGCACTACTGTAGGTACAGTAGGTTACTAGTTTATCGCTGTAATGTATGGTGTTCAATTTTAATTCAATGATGTAGAATCATTGTATACGGAAAACGATTCTGAGCGAAGACGTTCTTTTACTCAGTTTATAATATTACTAAGTAGTTTAGTATATTAGTACAACGCAGTAGATTAAATTTATTTTCAAAAAAAAATACATTTAAATTGCCATTATGTATGTAAAATATAATAATATACTTTAAAAGTTTCATATACCTACTAATAATATTTTCAATTTACAACAAAATAACATAAATCATTATTCTTGGTTATTTATTATATTGTATTTTCGTCCAGATTATAAAATAACAAGCTATAAAAAAATGTGTTTGTATATTACTTTTAAAGGTTTAACCCTTTTTCAGCTATACAATTATTAATAAATATATTAGAAAATCTAATATCATCTGGATCTATGACTCCAGTCAGCTCACAACAGTTCAAAGTTGATTAAAACTTACTTACAGAATAGTATGTCCGCATACTGTATATTATGCCTGTTGATGTAAACTACGGGTTTTAATTTTTAGTTCAATTTAATAGATTACAAGAAATTAATTTTTTTTTTTTTTACTTCAAATTATACACCTGCCTGACTTAATGGATACATACACTGAAAAATGAGAAAAATACACTAAATATATTGGGTGATTTTAATTGATGTAGTCAATTTGAATTCAAGCATATAATATCATTGTATATGAAAAACGATTGTGAGCAAAGACGATTTGTCAGCTTATATTACTAAGTTTATTTTATGATATTATTGAGTTTAATATAATTTATTTTAAGTAATGTACAGTTGGTTGAATTAATTTTTTCTGATGACTTAACAAAAGTAATACCTAATATACTACAAAAGTTTTAAGTACCCACGAATATAATATAAAATAATATTTTTATCACAATGCAAAATTACTAAAATCCTTATTCTCCGTTTTAATATCTAATTTAACCATAAAATATAAATAACAATTTTAATTATTTTGTTGTCATTTAAGAGTATTATTATTGGGTACTTGAAACTTTAAAGTAAATATACTATAATGTTGTTATGGTAGACCGTCTTCGCTCATTGTAGTTTTTCGTATACAATGATAATATAATACAATACATCCGTTGCAGCAACCCCTTGAGGCTACTGTACACCTGTACACCAAAGCGGTTTCCCACCTTTTCTTTTGTTTTCTCATCGCTTTTGATAACTACTGGGAATTTCTAGTCTTTTAACCCCCAAGGTATCAACTATATTCACTTTTATTACAAGAAAATATGCTAAAGTAGAAATTGAAACATTTTTTCTGCTCCAAAAGGTGATGATAAACACAAACAATTTAAAATTTAAAAAACATACACATCATTGTGAAATCATGATATTTGTAGCTACGCTTAGAATATGAAATTAGTACACTGCCCGGTTGCTTATAGCACAGAATAGATTAAATCAGAAGGGACACTACAAAATGTAAACAAAACGCGGTGGCCATGTTGGCGTTGGCTACTTTATCAATTAAGTGTTATCAGTTAAACAACTGGTATCATAATTCACGATTTAAGGTTAGTAAAAAACAAACAGCAAGAGCATTTTTTACACGTTTTTAGTGCGTACTGCCTTTTAACTGTTCAATTGTGTTCTGTGCCTTTGAAAATAATATTGTGCATTTTATTATATTTCTACATATTATAACAATGTCTATTCGAAAGAGTGGTTATTCGTTTAAATGTATTGTGAAATCGTGCGGAGAAATGAAAACTCAAAAAGAATCAGTTAGTTTTTTTTTCTTTTCCCAAAGATCCTGCTCGGTAAGTATTTTATATTATAATTTATAATGATATTAATTATCAAACAATTCAATGGTACTTGTTAAATGTATAACATAATATTACACAGTTGTCAGTTGCACAATATACCAAATGTTTATTAAAGTAAGTCTAGTAAACAATGCAGTGTGCTTATAATATGTAACAAGGACCAAGTCAATTGTGTTTTGTAGTTTAAATAAACTATTTTTTTTTACACTTTTAGGTGTGAAATCTGGTTAGAACGCTGTAAACTGCCAGCTGATATTCTATCCCAAAAAAATATCAAACTATGTGGAAAACATTTTGAGAAAAATATGTTTTTAAATTTTTTGGAGAACAGGTTAAAACCAGATGCTATACCTACACTATTTCCAGGTATCTTAAAACTAATTTGACATTTAGCAGCTATAATTTTCTAATCGCCTTTTATTTTTTTTTTATATTCAGACAAAAAAGATAGTTGTGATACAAGTACATCTTTGCAGTTATCATCTAGTGATAAAGTTGAAATCTGTACCACTTTAACCAAAACTGTGTCTTGTGGCTCAAATAGTCCACTAAAAATGATTGATGATCCTAGTAAATATACTACTGAAACATATAGTAGCAATGAAGTATTGGCTCTTCCATTACCTGGTTCTCCTGGTAAGTTCATGTGATTTATGTAGAGATTAATTTATAATTATTAATATAATATTCTTAAATTTTGTTTAGGAGTACATGATAGCGCCGAGTACAGTATGTCTTCTGGGACATCTTCATCAATTACTAGTGAAAAATCTAGATTCTTAGATTCTCCTGTGGATTTCATAATTCCTAGTAAGCTTTAATTAAACAATTTTACTCTTCTGTATATTTATAATTTACTGTGCGTTTACTAAAGTTTTATAAATATCATTTAGGTTCTTCAAAAAGTTTTCAAACCCTAAAAGCTTTGTCTGAAAAAACACCCAGAAAAGTTTTGTTAAGGCAACAATTGAAGACTGAGAAAGAAGCTCGTTTGAAAGCTGAAAAAACCATTTTGGGCTTGAGCCATCAGTTGACTGAATTCAATACTGTTGACAATTTTCTCTCCCTGTGTGAGCAACATTTGTCACCTAGTGTACTAACCATTGTCAAATCGCATATGATGTGCAAAACAAGAAACCCTCATGGATACTGGTACACAAATGATATGAAACAATTATCATTAACTATTTACTTCTTAGGCCCATCTGTGTATAGATTTTTAAAAAGTACACTAAGTCTACCTTCAGTTCGGACTTTAAGAAGAGTTACTTCAAAATATGATTTGATTCCTGGATTAAATGATTTTTTATTTGAATTTGTCAAATTCAAAATTTCTAATTTTAAAACTGAAGCTCTTGACTGCATCTTATGTGCTGATGAAATGTCATTAAAAACACATTTGTACTATTCACTTCCTAAAGATGAAATTATAGGATTTCATCAGACAAATCTCACTAAAACTTATGAGGCAGCAAAGTATGCGTTAGTTTTAATGATAAGGGGAATTAATGTATCGTGGAAGCAGCCAATAGCTTACTTTTTTGTGTCGGGAAGCTGCCGTAACCTAGATTTAAGTGATATTATAATGTCTACCATAAAAAAATTATTGAATATTTCTTTAAATGTCAAATCGTTTGTCACTGACCAAGGCTCAAATTTTGTTAGCTTCAGTAAAAGTGTTTATGTATGCCCGCAGCGCCCTTATTTTACAGTTAATGGCAAAGAAATTGTGTATTTGTTTGATCCACCACATTTGTTAAAGTCAACACGTAACATGTTTTTTAAACATAATTTTAGTATTGATGATGAACTTACTGACAACAAGTATATCATACAATTTTATAATGAAGACAGCAAACTTAATTTAAGATTAGCACCTAAGCTTACTCATGCTCACATAAATCCAGGACCATTCGAAAAAATGCGAGTCTATTTGGCAGCCCAAGTTTTTAGTGAATCTGTAGCTGCTGGAATGAATACTCATTTAGAATTGGGTAAATTACCATTAGAGTCAAAATGTACGATTGATGTCATAGATAAAATGGATAAACTATTTGATATTTTTAATTCATGCAAAGTGCCAAATAGCAAATCATTCAGGAGACCTTTTAAAAATACATCAATACAAATGGAACATCTTTCTATGATGATTTCATTTTTTAAAAAATTAAAAGTTATTTCGAAGATATGTGGTACAGATGTGACTAGCAGAATGAATTTTATAAATGGTTGGCTAATATCCATTAATGGGTTATTAAAGTTGTGGGTTTCTCTTTGTGAATCAACGACGCATCCCAGTGATTATGTATTATTTACCAACCGTTTGAACCAGGATTGTTTAGAAAATTTATTTGGTATGTTTCGTAATAAGAATGGAAACAATCGAAATCCTACTCCTGTTCAATTTTATATAGCTTTTCGGAATTTGTTTTGCTTAAACTATTTTCAATATTCACCTAATGCCAACTGTATAAAAGATCTTGATGACATTTTGTGTCATATGAATTCTTCAGAAGTTGGGATTACTAATGTTGTGTTGCCAGAACCTTCACCAAGAGGTACATACTTCAATTTTAAAATTGGCACTGTTGACTATAGACACTTAAATTTACCTGAAAAAAATGCCTTACATTATGTTTGCGGTTATTTGTATAGCAAGTGTTTAGGTCAACATACCTGTGATTTATGTGTAGATTATGGTAGGTACCAAACAAATTTAGATCAAGCATTTTTATTGTGCTATTTTAAAGCTTACACCAATACTGCACAGACAACTTATGGTAACCTTCAAATGCCTAATGATGATTTTTATCAATTCATATTTGAACTAGAAAATATTTTTGTTCAACGTTTTCCTTTATTAGCAGTTGGTAAAGGAATATCTTCTAATTTAAATGAATTTTTATGTAATGTACCTTTTAAGCACCCATGTCTAAATTTTGATTATGTATATTTAATTAAGCTATTTGTAAGGTTTAGAATTTTTTCCTCTGTTAAATTTTTAAATAGAGAATTAGTGTCAGAACGTCAATTTAAAAATAGAAAACTGACAATACTAAAACATTTATAATTAATCATGTCATAATGTAAAATTCATCATATTCTAGACAAATATTGTTTAATTAGTATTTATTATTGTTGTTTTTTTTTTGTTTTTTTTTATTTGTACAATTTAGTTTATAAGTACTTGTTTACTTGCCTA
>NW_019101407.1:9539-10641 GCF_001856785.1 Myzus persicae | reverse complement strand
AAAATTAATTTATAATAATAGTAATTACTATTGAAATTCATCAAAATAATTATTGTATTAAACATTACTTTTTAATTGCTTGCATGTATAATGCTTTAGCTGAATAAGGTGTAGGACTATGAGCTACACACTGTTCTGCAAGAATGTTCCGTAATTCCTTCATGGGTGTATCATCTCTCCTTACTCTATGATCATGTCGCTTCTTGATGAAAAAAGCATTGTCATTCAAATTTATCGATATCGATCCTGTATCCGGACATCCACTCTTATATTCCTTGCATCTCATATAACTGTGAACAACACAATTAAATAAGACTTAAATTTCTTCACACAATTGTATTACCTAAGTATTCCAGTTGCTTCACTTTTAAAGTACATATATCCAAAATTGTCCTTGATTTAATGTTCCTTGAGAACATTCAACATAGCTTATGTTTATTGTCTTCAATGAAGGCCTTGTACTTTGTAGTAAGTTTTTGTGTGAAGTGCACCATGGCTGATGATGAAAAATTAAGTATATTTAAAATTACTTTATTAAAAAGATATTAAAATTAGAGATATTTTATTCGGTAACGTTGGTATACACGTAGAAGGTTAGCGTTAAAAATGTCTTATCATTTTTTGAACAACTATGGGGTTTCGGTCTTTTGTGCTTAATATCACGAATTAAAATATACTGGATACCATATTGAACCACAGAACAAATGATAGATGTACCAAAAAACTGGTTTCATAGTAATGAAATAGCTCCAATTGATATTGCTTTCCACACTTTGAGTACTGTCAAAAGCAATTATTCTAGATATATTGAAAAGCAACTTATCATTAAAAATGGTATATTACTATTTATTATATCAGTATTATAAAAGAACGGTATTAAATAATTAATAATACTTAAATGTAATATTTTTTAGATTCTAAAATAATTTTACCTATAAATAATAAAATTGTAACACCCCATGAAATTGGGTTAAAAAACAGTTAACAAAAAAACCTAATAGAATTTCAGTCACTTTTTAATGAATTTGATAAAATTAAATGCTGTAAAGGAGCTTTTTCTTCTACTGAAAATAAGGATATAAGGGCTTCATATAGTCCTCAA
>NW_019101407.1:0-9061 GCF_001856785.1 Myzus persicae | reverse complement strand
ATGTTTCAAATAAGATAAGTTATAATAGTATAATATTCAAGTTTTTTAATAATTTACAAATACTAGAATACTTCATAGATCTTCAAGCGGTTATTCATTTCTTTGTGGACAAAATATCTTGCCATTGCCATGTGTAACAATGTTAACGTCACTTGTTAGCAGTTAAGATTGGATGTGGTTTTGACAATAATTTCTTCAAACTATTAAAAAAAAAATTTGAGAATAAAACAGAGAATCAAAAAAAAGTTGTATTGGTGTTTGATGAAATATCTTTGAGAGAGAGTATATCAGTTAACACTAGAAACCTAACATACCACGGTTTGGAAGTTTATGGTGATGAGTTGAATACTAAAAATACAGAAAAAGCTAATCACGCATTACTTTTGATGATTCAAGGATTATCTGAGAAGTTTCATCAGCCAATCTCTGTCTTTACCTTTAAGGGACTAGTTAAAGGTACATTTAAGTGAACCGTGTTTTAACTATTAAATAGTACAATAAGTTACATTTTAATTGTTGAAATTGAATAGGTATTGATCTAACTAAAATTGTGCTGAAGGCGATTCTATTGTTGGAAAATTCTGGGGTTCAAGTGCTAGCTATAACAAGCGATGGCGCATCAACTAATCGTACAATGTCGCATACATTAGGGATTTATGCTCAATCAGATGAAATACGAAATTCATTTACCAACATTTACAGCAGAAGGGATAAAAAAAAATAGTCAAGATTTGGAGGTTTTATTAAATGTTATGTGTTGCTCGTTTCTATGTGATGTTTTGTGGTACTAAAATCTAAGGAAAGTATTTTATTTATTTGCTAATTAATAATTTGTAGTAGAGTAGGTAGTTGTAGTTTTTGTAAATTTACTATATTTTATTCAGTGAAATCAATTAGTTCGGTACATAAATATGTTTGTTGGTTAAAGGTATTGAAAAACGCACTGACAGTTTTACATACATGGGAATTAAATGTGGCCAATAAATTACTGTCCGAAGATGACTTTTTAACAAAACAAACCGCTGAAGGGTTAAAAATAACAATTAAGTCCACAATAGAATTGACAAATTATCTTCTTGACGAATGCAATTTTGCTTATGTGTTGACAAGTAAAACTAATCAAGACTGCTTAGAAGTAATAATTAAATACCTACTATTAATTATTATATATATAAAATTATTGATTTCCTAAAAATATGATTCATTAATTGTATGTGAATTTATTCTCTTTAGAAATTTTTTGGTACCATTAGACAAGTTGCTGGTTCCGATGACCACCCTACTACACCTACATTTTTACAACTATACAGAATGTTATCGGTATATTCAATAATCAAGCCCCCCAAATCAGGAAATTGTTGTATACTAGAAGGTAAACAATTCATTTTTTCACTAATTTAAGTACTTTTTCATATTTATTCTTCTAGAAAATATCCCAGTTATTACAATCACAGACCTAAAAACTATTTTAAATGATAAAAATGATGTAAATTTAAGGGAAATNTGGTGGATATTTAGCTAAGTTTATGTTCCTGAAAAGGTGTCGTATATTAAATATTGAACCTCTGACGGAATTTTTTAAACTTGCTGGTGAGCTCTATGATCCAAAAGCGATACAAGAAAATAATTTATTGGTAAGTGATGATGAAGCGTCTTCTGAAACGGATGAAAATGACGAAGATTTATAATGTAATATTGAAAAAATTAAAAAAAATTAAAAAACCTTTTTGATTTCAAATTTTTGAATTTTTAAACATCAAGTACGATATTTAAAATCTTTATGCATATTTCCATTCATCATAAACACATACAATTTAAAAAAAAAATCAAAATGTAGTTTTGTTGATGTTTTTATCGTAAATATCACGTATTTTTTAAAACATTACTATTTTATAGTTTTCTTGGTATAACTTCCAAAATAATGATTTGCGAAAATTTTGGAATTAGACTTTTGTATTCAGTGCTTTAAAACACATATTTTGGTGGAAAAAAAATCAAAAAAATCGCGTGGGAACTAAACTGCATTTGTTCCCAATGAGGATGAGACAGTATAGTTATACAAAAAATCAAGAAGCTAAAAAACTAAACAAAACCAAGAAAAACATTTCTAAATTAGTATCATCTTAAGATATAATATAAGCATTTGGTTTATAGTGTATATAGTAAGATATTAACTATTACAAATTTACAAATTATAAAATTATGTTTTTATACAAACTATATTTATACTTTGATTTACCCATTATTCCTTTTGGTAATCTGTTTTGGTTTAGAATAGAAAACCGTGGCCACGATTAAGATATACCTAGGTATATGCACCAAGAATGTACCTAGGTATGACCTAACCTAACCTACCATAGAAAAATAATTATGGACAAAACGCATTTACGAAAAATCATTTTTCAACGTTTTTTTCAGTAATCTTAGAGACTAGACTAAAATCACCCATTACAAAAAAGATATAGAATAATATTTTTGATGTCGATTTTATATTTTATTGCTCCTCAACTTTCAATAAAACAAAAAAAATTGTCGTACTTACATTTAAATTGTTTTGAGACAATATTTAGACATATTGATACGTAATTCCCTCAAAAATTTTATTCTCTATATTTTTTGTAATGGGTGATTTTACTCTAAAAAAATTACTTAAAAAACATAGAAAAAACAATTCTGCGTAAATGCGTTTTGTCTATGTTGCTTTTGGACCAAAGAGAGAAAACAAATAGGCACAAGGTTCTTACGTACGTATTAGGGGATAATATAACACGGCGGCAGTAGATGGCGCTGCTGTTATCGAATAAGATTAGATCTAAATAATAATACCGGCCAACGCCGTTAGCAGCGTTAGGTTAGATTAAACCTCACGAAACCCAACTAAACCTCACGAAACCCAACTAAACCTCACGAAACCCATCTAAACCTCACGAAACATCTCATCATTCAGGAAACTGAAGAGCGAGCTGTGACGGCCAGTTTCTTACGTACGTATTATGGATTAGTATAATACGGCGGCAGTAGATGGCGCTGCTTACGTACGTATTAGGAGTTAGTATAATACGACGGCAGTAGATGGCGCTGATGTTATCGAATAAGATTAGATCTAAATAATAATACCGGCCAACGCCGTTAGCAGCGTTAGGTTAGATTAAACCTCACGAAACCCAACTAAACCTCACGAAACCCAACTAAACCTCACGAAACCCATCTAAACCTCACGAAACATCTCATCATTCAGGAAACTGAAGAGCGAGCTGTGACGGCCAGTTTCTTACGTACGTATTATGGATTAGTATAATACGGCGGCAGTAGATGGCGCTGCTTACGTACGTATTAGGAGTTAGTATAATACGACGGCAGTAGATGGCGCTGATGTTATCGAATAAGATTAGATCTAAATAATAATACCGGCCAACGCCGTTAGCAGCGTTAGGTTAGATTAAACCTCACGAAACCCAACTAAACCTCACGAAACCCAACTAAACCTCACGAAACCCATCTAAACCTCACGAAACATCTCATCATTCAGGAAACTGAAGAGCGAGCTGTGACGGCCAGTTTCTTACGTACGTATTATGGATTAGTATAATACGGCGGCAGTAGATGGCGCTGCTTACGTACGTATTAGGAGTTAGTATAATACGACGGCAGTAGATGGCGCTGATGTTATCGAATAAGATTAGATCTAAATAATAATACCGGCCAACGCCGTTAGCAGCGTTAGGTTAGATTAAACCTCACGAAACCCAACTAAACCTCACGAAACCCAACTAAACCTCACGAAACCCATCTAAACCTCACGAAACATCTCATCATTCAGGAAACTGAAGAGCGAGCTGTGACGGCCAGTTTCTTACGTACGTATTATGGATTAGTATAATACGGCGGCAGTAGATGGCGCTGCTTACGTACGTATTAGGAGTTAGTATAATACGACGGCAGTAGATGGCGCTGATGTTATCGAATAAGATTAGATCTAAATAATAATACCGGCCAACGCCGTTAGCAGCGTTAGGTTAGATTAAACCTCACGAAACCCAACTAAACCTCACGAAACCCAACTAAACCTCACGAAACCCATCTAAACCTCACGAAACATCTCATCTTTCAGGAAACTGAAGAGCGAGCTGTGACGGCCAGTTTCTTACGTACGTATTAGGGGTTAGTATAATACGGCGGCAGTAGATGGCGCTGCTTACGTACGTATTAGGAGTTAGTATAATACGACGGCAGTAGATGGCGCTGATGTTATCGAATAAGATTAGATCTAAATAATAATACCGGCCAACGCCGTTAGCAGCGTTAGGTTAGATTAAACCTCACGAAACCCAACTAAACCTCACGAAACCCAACTAAACCTCACGAAACCCATCTAAACCTCACGAAACATCTCATCTTTCAGGAAACTGAAGAGCGAGCTGTGACGGCCAGTTTCTTACGTACGTATTAGGGGTTAGTATAATACGGCGGCAGTAGATGGCGCTGCTTACGTACGTATTAGGAGTTAGTATAATACGACGGCAGTAGATGGCGCTGATGTTATCGAATAAGATTAGATCTAAATAATAATACCGGCCAACGCCGTTAGCAGCGTTAGGTTAGATTAAACCTCACGAAACCTATCTAAACCTCACTTAACAACTCATCTTTCAGGAAACTGAAGAGCCGTGAGTCGTGATGGCCAGTTTCTAACGTACGTATTAGGGGTCAGTTTAATACGGCGGCAGTAGACGGCGCTGCTGTTATCGAAATTATTTAGATCTAAATAATACCGGCCAAGGAATAAAATACAATTTCTCGGAATTCGATAGCCATTTTCCTTCTTCCTGACAAACTATAAAACTATTGTGATAACTCTTATGATATCCAACTTCACAGTTCTCAATAGTGGTCCCTATTACACGTGTATTTGATTACACGTGAAAAACGTGTAATTAACATACACGTGTATATGCACGTGTAATTATAAATACACGAGTATTTAGTTAAAAATACGTATTTTAACACGTGTTTTAAAAAAATATAACTTATGTCTGAGGTCATGTCAGTTTTGGACTGAGATCTCACGGACGAAGAGCAGGCGTATTAATTGTCGCCATGTAAAATCCTCTCCTAAGACATTTGTGATTTGTGTAATAGTATCTACGATCGGACAATTACTGTCGCACTATCAGGTTGTAGCGTGTGCCCAGAATAGAATAATTCCATACTCTGACCCATATACACCGCTGTAGATAACTAGTTCGCGTATTTATCGGAGATACTACGCACATTAATATACGATAGCAATTTGATTATTCCGGATTTTTACGCACAATCGGCGACATATAATCAGTTCGGTAAAACTGCTTGCTGCGTACTGTACATTTAGTTTCCGTATTATACATTTATTATTTACGCGTTAATAATGCCAAAACGAGGAAGAAGCTGGGTTTGGCAGTACGCGAGGCGTATTGAGGACAAGGCATATTGTAATTTATGCGACCAAGATGAATGCAATGAATTTGCTTGTCCTGGTGGTACGACAGGTTCATTGGGAAGGCATTTATCAGGAATGCACGGATTAAATTCAGAAAGTCATCATGATATGTAAGTTATTTTTAATCGTTTATTGTTATTGAAAAGTATAAGTACGGGCTGGATATATAAGTATACTTATTATGTGTAATAAGCGGCGAATTTAATTTAAATTAAAAATTTTATTTTTCAAAAAAATCGATATGTCATATAATATCAACATATTAATGTTTGAATAACAGGTCAGAAATACACGACGAACAAGCTCTAGATACTGAAAATGCTGAAACATTACGTTAATTGATGCGCCATGAGATACCTAACCTAACCTAAGGTTCTAATACCTTCATAAGAATATACAACTGTAAAATGCATTTAATCATTGTAGAAAATTAGTAAAATATATAATATAAATTAGAGTGGATTGCATCTATATAGTTGTTTATTCTACTTCTACATCCCATTAGATTGACAATATAATTCAAGGGGAATCTCTTCTTGTTCATTTGGTGCAGCATATGTTGGCTTACATGACGGTGTTGCTATTGTATCGAGTATCAACAATTAGTATTCTTACCATTAAGAGTACATTTAATATCTCTACTATCTGATCTTAGAGGTGGACACATTTCTATAAACAAAAATAAATTATTATCAATAATAATGACACATTCAACTTTTAATGTATAAACTAATGAGTAATTATTACGACGTCCAAACTACACAACAAAATTTACTGAAACACAATTTCTCGAAATTCTATAACCATTTTCCTTTTCCCAAACAAACCCTATAACCATTGGAATAAGCCTTATGGTATCCAACTTCACAATCTTCAGTAATATGTAGATGTTGTTTAATTAATGCCCAGTGAGATAAAACTTCATCAGAACCTTCATAAAAATATACGACTCCTTCAGCAGTAGGTAAGATGTACAAATTCATTGTGGCCTGTTAAAATCTTAAATGTTAAAAACTTAAAAATAAATACTTTATCTGAAATATCTTAGTTATAAAGCAGAATTAAAATGTCATTAAAAAAACCAAGCTAATACAGATAATTAAACACTAAAATTGATACCTATAAAGAAATAGGTTTGCGTACTAGTTTGTTTAAAAGTCCACAAATCAGTTGAACATGGTATTTAATGTCTGTAAAAACTGCCACCGAATCGATTGTATTTTTAACGTTGTCAACAAAGTTCTCTTCAAGTACTCCGGTTAAGTAGTAAGAATTAGAATGTACAAATGTCAATCCTGCTCCACTATCATCTCTTTCATCAAAACTTTTACCTGAAAATAGTTATATTTTATACATAAGACACAAATAAAACATATTCCGATTGGACGATAAGGAATTCATATTCGGAAATCTGTGAGGAAGGTTAACATTTTTCATATTTGTATTTAAAGTATAAATTAACAATCTATTTTCTGTAGCTGTACTGTTGGCTGACTCATTTTATTATTACTGACCAAACCTCATGAGGTATTTTATATTATTGATAAAACTATACATTTTATATCGGTTACAACTGCTATAAAAAATGTTTGATCTAAAGCTTTTTAATAATTCAGAAAAATAAATTTTAACCATGATCGTTGATTACTTTTTTTTTATTATAAATTAATATTACATATATTTACCAACAAAAAAATCTTTAATAATCACAATTACATTAATATTTAATACTCAAACACCTTCTGCTACATGGTACTCATTAATATTATATGAATATTATTAATAATGTTAATATTAAAAAGGAATTTGTTTGCCCATGTATTTATACTTAACTCAATTTGAAATTAGGAGTTTGTTGTAAAATTGACATTTTTCTTAATTTTTGATTTTGAGCGGTGCAATTTATGTAATGATTTTATAATGAAGTGTGTTTTTAATTTAAATTAAATTTTTTATGTGTGTTTAAAATTACCTATAGTCAACTACCTACTTGTAGTCAAAATATTTCTTTGGTTTTCAACTTCAGCATCTTTCCTAGTGGAAAAGTGACTCTGGTTGGTGCTATCGAAAGGTCAAATTTAATATTCTATGTAGCTCCAGGGAAAACCAAAAATTAAATTAAACGTAAACATTAATTTTTAAGCCAAAACAGGTTTTAAAAAAATTCCTTTTTTTATTATATCCAACTTAAAAAAACCTACCCTAGATCCATAATATACATATTATACACAGTATATATATTGTATTTTTATATGAGTAGTAAAATGTGATCCATTATACTTAACAAAAATTAAGTTACTCTTCAAATTTAAAAATGCCTGTCTTAATATTAAGTGTTAAGTAATTTTAAGATAAGTTTATTAAAAATAAATAAATGATTTCATATAATTAATGATTAAATATTTTATTACCCAATGACGAACCAGCACAAAACTTATCAGCAGTCACATAAGGTTCAAATCTATTTGTAAACAAATTCAAACTAGAACTATGATTGATGTATGGTAAAGATGCTTCTAATAAAATAGGACTTGAAATGCCTTTTTCTATTTTTCCCCAAAAAACAATCTGTAAANAATTAGTAATAATTATATATATATTTTAATACTTCTTATTAAACCCTTACCTGACAATAATGAAAATAGCAGCCCTGGTGAGTTATTTCTGTAAATACAGTATGTATTGCATTGATTTGCCCAATTTCATAATCTGTAATAATCATAAGATTTTGGTTTTGCAGGGGTATCATATTTTTGATATGTGCAAATAATGCAGTATATATTCCTTCAGACTTTCCATTTAAAAGCGCATATACCAGATCCGCTCTATAATACAAAAAAAACAAGAATTAAGACTTAGAACAGAAGAAAAATATTCATATAAGTTTCATAATTGCTGAAAATAGAAAAGAACATACAACATTTTTGTACACTATTTGAAACGTAAATAGTTGGTAGCATCATTGTCTTTGGGACAGTCTTGAATGTACCATCACATCAGGCTACTAGTATCTATAACATTATAACACTACTAATAATAATATAATAATAATAGTTCTCCAAGAAAGAAATCGCTACACCAGGTAAATCCAGAAATGTTCTGAAAATAGTCCGGGTGGATGGAGGTCGAACAAGTTTTAGATTACTAATTAATCGTTCACAAAAAACTGGAAAACCAATGGATTTAGCTCAGGAGAACCAGGCTTTACATGAGCACCTGAGGGAAGAAGCAGCTCGGTATGATAGACAATTGGATACATATAAATTGGCTCAACAGAGACAGGCAGTTCTTGTTAGCAGGCTTCAGGCATATTTTGGTATTTTTGATTTTACTGCATTAGCTCCATTGGTATTTTAAATGTATGATTTTTGTTTTTCAGGTAATGCAGTATAGAGAGCGGTGTTCCGGGTTAGAAAGGCAGATGAGAACTAGTACTCCAGAAATTGATGTTAGGAGTTATCGTGATTCAGTCAGAGATTAACAGTCAATGGACTTAGATTTTGCAATACGTGCTTTAGAACAAGAACGAGCCAAGTAAAAATATTTTTCTTTTTTTTTAATTGACAGTGACTATATTATTTT
>NW_019101406.1:0-9766 GCF_001856785.1 Myzus persicae | reverse complement strand
TCTTCCCGTCGCCTTTCCGGATGGCCGACAACGCCTCGCCCTGCGCGCTTCGCAATACCACGTCCTGTTTCATCATCCACGTCATCTCTCCGATGACGTCCATGTACCGTACTCGCTGCTCTCTCTCGATGCGCGCTCGTTTGCTGTGCCCCTGGAACGGATCCCCTTTGCGCTTGATTCCTCGCTGCACCTCATCCTTGATGCTGGAATTGAACCCCAAAAATCGGTGCCAATCCACGCTCGCTGTCCGAAATTGCTGTCGGCGGCTGGCCATCGATCCGGGCAACTCTTGCATCTCACGGGCGTAAACGGCTCCTGCGGTGAACGGGCTGTGCGTCGCCTGGTCGTCGGCTATCTCGTCCCCGTCGTCTATCGCCTCTTCGTCTGTGAATGCGCTGCTGGACCGCACCCACCTGCGGCTGATGGCGATGGCGATGTGTCGATACGCGGCGACGTTAATCTTGTGGCCCAACCCGGCTTCGGTGGCTCGCTGCAAATGTCTCTTCATCCGCTCCGTCGTCCATTGTCTCCCGTCGACGCCCGGCCCCCATATGTGCTCTGACACGGGCGACTCGGACCACAACCACGACTTCATGCGCTGGACGAACGGTACCACCAACCACCGATACCACACCACCAACTCGCCCACCTCGCGCGGCAAATAACGGTGGACGATCTTCACGTTCGCCTGGTACTGTTCTCCTTTGTGATACTGCGTCACGAACACGACCATGCCGTCCTCGATGAACAAATTGCGGAACCGGCCTTGCGCGGTGTTGCTGTGCCTCACGCTCAAAATTTCGGGTCCTCGCGCTGGCTGTCCGCCGGTGATGTGCATCAACGCCAACAACTGACCGCGGAAATCGTCTATCATCTTCATCCAATCCCTCAACTTGGCTTCGTTGACACCCTTCGCCGTCTGCTCGCTCGCGAATCGTCGTCTGCACCCGGGTCGGCTTCGAATACGCTCGAACAACCATCGTCGTCCGTCCACGGGCCACGGCGTGCGGGTGTCGTCGATAAAACTCCATCCGTCGCTGTCGTTGCTGGGGTCGTCGAACAAATCGTTCCACGGCACGGCGGGTACGTCTCGCTCGTCTGTTGCGAACATGATCTCCATCAATTGCTTCCGCGTCGTCCTCTGCAACTGGTCGACCATGCCGCGGAATTGTGCCATGCTGAAATGGATGTCTTTGTATTGCAAAACGTCGCCGTTCCGCCAACCGACGTGTCCTTGACTCGTCGTGTTGAACGAAACCTTCATGCCGTACGCTCTCAAATCCAACATCCACTGCATCGGGCTGGCCGTGCCGCGCACCATGAACGCATCCATCATTTTCTTGACCCACTGGAAACTGCTCCTGGTGCCCCGTCTGCGCTTCGGTGGTCGTTGCGGTCGTTCGCTTTCGTACCCGCTGTCGTCGAACGTGCACGGGCTCTCTATCGCCGCCCACTCTTCCTCGCAAATCTCGCCGGTCACCGGCTCGGCCTTCAAAACGATCATGAAATGCGCGATCTTGATGATGGACGACAAAATCGACGGGAAAACCTCCTCGTCACGGAATCCCTTCCCCGCCGGCCGCACACCCAACACTGCCAACGCGCACACCAACGCCATCTCCGTCTCGTGCTGTTGCATCGCTTGATTCAACAACTCGATGCAAAAATCCAACGCCGCCAATTGCACTGTTTCCATCCCTCCGGGCACCGTGTCGCGCTTGCTCGGGTCTTTCCTCCTGGCTTCGTCTTTCGTTCCCATCTCCTCCTCGCCGCTGTCCTCTTCGTCTTCATCCTCACTACTGTCATCGCTACTGCTGCCACTGTCGCCCTCTCTCCGGACGACCTCTTGCTCCGCCGCCTCCACCAATCGCTGGAACGCTTTTTTCTGACGATTGTTGAAACCGTACGGCGGCGTCTGCCACGTATTGTGTTGCTGCGTCCGGACGAAAAATATCACCATCTGCTGCCATGACTGACACTCCTTGCGCACTCGTTCGCGTTCCCGATACGGCTCCAACGGTGCGTATCGTACCTGGTCGATCTCGGTGCGGATGGCCTCGAAACGCAACATCACCCCGCTGCGGCGGACCCCACTCTCTGCCATGGCGGCCATGTCGCCCACCGCGTTCCAAACGATGCTTGCAATGCACTCTTCCCGCTCATCGGCATACTCGTCTGGCTTTCGAATCGCCGCCAACAAATCGCCTCCAACAAATCGCCTTGCGGGCACCCTGTCAAATATGGAACCCAACCGGTGCGCCGCAACCACGGATTCACCTCGTCCCTCTCTCCCGGCCGGATGACATCGCACTTCTTCTTTTGCTCGTAACTCGCCGACGCTGCTTCCCGTGCCATCTCCCATATTTCGGCACCACCTCTGACATTTTGTGTGGTGTTTGGCTCATCATCTGCACCTTTGACCTCGAAATACTGGGAATGCGCTCGGCTGCGGAAAAACCGTTGGCACTTCACCCGCTTGCTGGCTTCTTCGAAACGTCTCTGCGCGGCTTCCTGCTTGGCCGGACCTGATCCCCCGCGACCTTGCTGCACACTCCATCCGTGTTCGATGCGCCAATGCTTCTTTAATGCCTTCGTTTCGCGCGTGATGTATGCGCATTGATCCAACCGACACTGCAATCCATCGTCAAACAATGGCAACCCCTGGACCGGCTCCGTGACGAATGGCGGCATGTCGAATCCGCTTGGGTACTGTATCACGCCCTGCCATTGCTCTACCTCTTCCCTGATGTTGTTGGCGATTTTTTGTGTCTTGTTGTGCTGTTTGTTGGTCAAATGCGCTGCCACTTCGGACGGCCATACTGCACATCTGCACTGCTTGCACACGATAATTTGCCAACTGGACACATGCTCGAAAAAAAAAAAATCTGCACGCTCCATGGCTGTTTGGTATCTTTGCCAATCTGTTGCCGTATTTTGTTTCTGTGTCTGTATACATTGTTTTCTGTTGCTCTGCCTCGTTTTCTTCCTGGATGCCACTTGGCGGCTTCCAATCCCTGTCGACTTTTTTGCAATTGACTTTCCACATGTTTATGCTTCCATCGCACACAACTTGACCAATATTGCTCCCATCGAACTATTTGCAATATCAATGATTTTACAATTTGTCGTGGCTATCCAACGCTTCCATGTATGGCTGTATCTGGCAATGTTTTCTGAATCCACCCTACCCTGAATTCACCGTACCTGCGTTTGGCCCCCGCGAAACCTTATTTGTATGGGCGTCTGAATCCACTCTACCATCGGTGGATTGAACACTTTTGGATCGGAAACTCTATTTCCTTATACTACGTTCTTACATCTTCCCTGATTGTCTTGATCCTTGCCATCCTTGCTAATCGTCGCCTCTCTACCTGACCTGTCTCGTGCCTTCGACCCGGTCGTCTGGCGCCGCCGTTGCACTAACGCATCTGCATCCTACGCTTGTATTCACCACACCTGTCCGCGCCGCTCTCCAACCGCCCCGCTAACGGCTATCTGCTTCCACCCTACGGATCACATCTTCTTCTCCATCTGATTCGCCTCCTTGTCTGCTCGCTTCGAACCTAAATGTCACCCTCCCCTCCGACCCGAAACTCCCGTCAACCCTAACCCTACGCCCATGTCTTCGCCTTCACCCACCCACCTACCCACTTACTTACTCACTGGCTTACTGCTACACTTTCTTCGGTCACTCTTGAATGTTTTGATCTTCATATGCCTACCTCTCGTTTGTTGTTCGCTGCCCCCACCCTGTAAAACACCTACCACCCTCGCAATGCTGACTCATCGCCGCGTTCACGCCCTGCTGACATGATACACTTCCTCGATCATTTGGGCTGAACCTCCCGAACTCGATCCCTGCTTTTCGACATCATTGGGCTGATTCGAAAATTGTTGCCCTTCCGCCCTATGAAACATTCTTACTTTTCCCCGAAACTCTGTTGTCCTCTCCACGAACTCTACTACAACCTCACCGTTCCCCCCTTGCCGACCTTCTCATTGCCACCTTCGATCGCTGCTTTCCGTCGTCTCACTTCCTTCCGTCCTATGCCTTCGTGGGGTATCCCACCCACATACCCCAAAACCCACCGACCCGAACCTCTGTCAACCCTCACCCAATTCTTTCTGAATGCTTTCGTCGACGTCTGCCTTCTGCCTTGCCTGTCGTGCCACTTCGTGCCGTCTTATGCCTCCGTGGGGCATCCCGCCCACATACCCATTGAATCCCTTTTCTTTCCACCTCTTGCCTCCGGAAATCCTATTCGCCGTTTCTCTGCCCACGCTAACGCCTGCCTGCAACTTTGTCGGCGCGCCCTCCGACGATGCTTCACCCCAACCCTGCCGTATGTCCACTCGTTTCTCCCATTCCATCCACCCTCTCCATCGTCCCACTTCGTATCGTCCTATGCCTCCGTGGGGCACCCCACCCACAAACCCAATCGAACACTCGACACTCATCAACACACCACTCGTGAACATTTACGGCCTTGTGAATTTTCTGCTACCGTCTATTCGTGTGTATGCTTCTGTCAAAATGTCCATGAATCCATCGAACCCCTCCGCTTTCCTTCCTGCAACGCTCCGCGCTCTTTTTCCGCCCATTGATGAAACAACCACACCATTCCGCTCATTTCTACCCCGTCCTCCTTGATCGTCCCACCCAACCACTCGTTTGCCTCCATTCTCCCGTCCGTCTTCTCGATCTCGTCGGATATCCATGTCATGACTTCGTCGCCGCCGTGGAACATGATGATCGCCACCGCTTCCATCAAACAACCCCGATACTGGCACCTTTCTCCCTGCCCGCTTTTCCTGTATCTCGTCGGCCCGTGCTCGTGTACGGCTTCCCACGAATGGCATATCGCTTGTGGCGCCCAACAATAATGACACGCCGTCCACGCCGCCTTCCATCGTATCGTTCTCAACCAACTGCATGCCTTGTCGATCTCCGCCTGGTCCTCCGCCGATGTGCATCCGCATATTCGCCAACCCTTCCTTCCCGCCGCCCTTCCGTTGACCCGACATATGTTGCAACCCACCTTCCAACGATCGAACAAATCTATCAATCGCTCCACCATGCTGGCGTGTTCGACGTTGCGATGCTGTTGCTGTGTCTGCATCGAATCTTGTTCTCGTTGCTCCCGCATCCATGTCGCTTCGGCCGCTTTTCGTTCCTGTGCCTCCTTTTGCTGCTGCTGTGCTTCTTGTCGTCTCGCGCTCTCCTCCCGTTCTCGCTGCACGTCCATGTCCCTTGCCTGCTGCTTGGCCGTTTGGCGGTGTCCGGTGGGGGTGACATCTTGCAATCGTGCTCTTTTGATCTGGCTTTCTCCTTGCCTGACCTGCACACGAATCCGCTTCCGACCCTCGCCACGACACACGTCGCAAAACTGCTCGCCTGCGCGGCAACTCGTCCGTGTGATGTCGCCATCCATGTCGGCGTCCAACACCGCCCTCCGACAACGCCTGCCCTCCAAATATTCCAACATCTCCGGCTCCTCCCCTCCCGTCCTGACCATGTACGGTTGACCTTGCTGGTTCACCCTCTGCGCCCGTAACACGATGCTCTCGCTTGCGGTGATGCCATCCCGGCCGGCTCTTCCACTCTGTTGTCCGAAATCGTCCAATTTGTTGATGCCGCCGACGTGGATGACCACTCGGATGGTGCTGGCGTCGATCCCTTCTCCCAACGCGCTCGTCGACCAAAACAACCGTTCTTCACCCTCGGTCAACATGGCCATGATCTCCCGCTTCCGCTCGATCTCTCCCACCCCGCCGTAAAACACTGCGCCCCCGATCTCGTCGGCGTATGATTGCATCTCTATGATCTTGTGACAATACACCACGATGCGATCCTCGGCGGGGTACTGGACCAACTTGCCGTTGATGATGTGCCGCAACGTCTCCACTTCGTCGTCGTACGTGATCACGCTGTATCGGATATTTGGTCGTACGGTCGACTCTCGGACCATGCGAACCTCGCTGGGCTGCATGTCCATGGTCGACATGAATGCTGGCTCTCGTCGTGGCGGCAACGTTGCCGTCAAACACACCACCTGCGTCTGCCGGCTGATCAATTCACGTAACTGCAACACCTTCGGGCGGAACTTCTTGGTCGATTGCAACACGGAATGGCACTCGTCGATGATGACTCGCTCCAACTGCTGATTCAACATCTTCGCGTTGATGTAATCCGCGAACGACTGCGACACCGCCGACTCGGCGATAACGAACACTATCTGTGCATCGTACGGCGGCGCTCGACTGTCGCTCCAAATCGCGCACCGGATCCCATCCTTGCGGCATCGGTCGGCCATGTCCTCCTGCAACATGATCTTCGGCATCACGACGATCGTGACTCCGTCTCGTGATGCTGCTGCTGGCAACATGAACAATAAACTCTTTCCACCGCCTGTGCGCATCACGACGACGATCCGGGGTTGGCCGCTGACGATGGCATCCAATGCCTCTCGTTGCTTGCCGCGAAACTGGGCTCGGGCTCCGTACATCTTCTTCAACTGGGCTTCCACGTCGATCTGCCGCATTTGCTGCCACCGCTCGAATTTCCGGCTGTCCTGCTCCTGTTTGGTCCTTCGCCTGATGTCCGGGCTGACATTCTGCACTTCGTATGACGACGGAAACTGCATGAAACGGTGCCAATCCACGCTCACCTCGCGGAACGCATCCTGTTCTCGCCGCATTGCGAACGGGTTCTGCTGCAATTGCCGCCCGTAAATGCTCTCCTCCATCTGCGGGCTGTGGCCGGACTGCCTGGCCCGGATGGTTTCGCGCGTCTGCTCCTCGCTCATCTCCATACCCTGTTTGAACGGGTTCTCGTTGGCGTATATGCGGTTTAATGTGCCCGCAACGTCCTGGTTGATGGCAAACTCGCGGTGGATTTCTGGATACGCTTGTCGCCAATCGGATGTCCCGATGGGCACTCCAATCCGCTTCTCGCTCTCCCTACGCATCACTCGGCGGATCCGGTTCGTCTCCCAAAACCCATCGCAATTGCGTGCGACCACCGGTTTGGAACGCTGCTGGACGAAACGTGCTTCCGCGCTCTGATCTTCGGGCACCTCGGGCAAATCTGCGTCCCCTTCCATTTCGTCTTCCTCCGCCCACTCTTCTTCCTCGTCTCCCCACTCCTCTTCTGGCGCTGGCTCCCAAAACCATGGGCTGGACGTCATCTGGCCGCGACTGCTCTGTAAAATGCGGATGAACGGCTCGATCAACCACAAATAATACACCACCAATTCGCCTACTTCTTGTGGCACGAACCGGTGTACGCACTTCTGGCTCTGACTTGCGCTGAACCCTTTGTGGTACGACGTGATGAACGCCACCATGCCCTGGTCGATCATGATGCCTCGGTGACAACGTGCGTTCTCGCCGTTGACCTGTTGCACGCTGACCAATTCGGTGGCTCTGGCCGGCGCCCCTGCCGACATGTGCACCAACACCAACATCTCCTCCTTCCATCTCCTCACTTGCCGCAAATACGACTCTACTGCGTCCGGGTTGAACTTCCGGCTCTCGATGTCCTCCATGAATCGTGCTCGAACGTGGGCTTCGGTGAACAACCGCTGCCCTAACCATCGTTTCCCTTCTACGGGCCATGGGTTACGGGCATCGTGAATGAAATTGAACCCCTCGTCCATGATGGCGTGGTTGTCGACGATGCTGGCCATGTCGAATCTCGGCATGTCTTCTGCTCGCCAATCGCCGACCCCGGGAACCATGAACATCAACTGCTCTACCAATCGCTTGCGGGTGGTGGCTAACAACCCGTGCACTACCGTACGGATCTGACCCATACTGAACTGCACTTTGCGTACCACAATGATGTCGTGGTTGGGTCCGGACCAACCCACCTGTCCGTCGGCGTTTGTCGTGTATCGGATCTTCAAACCGTACATCTTCTGGGTGTGAATGGTTTGGATGGGGCTGGGCTGACCACCATATTCCGTCATGGTCATGAACTTTGCCACGTCCTGCTGCACCAACTGATGGATCACCGGTGCGTCTTGCTCGGCCGTGTCGTGGTCCATGCCGTTGTTCACTTGCTGCTCGATGTAATCCATTCGTTTGCGCCATGCTCGGCGCACGATGATGGCTCGCATGCTGGTGATCATCGCGGCCAATGTGGGCGTGTAAAATATGGCCGGTACCCAACCGTTCTTCTCTCCGCATGTGCCCAACACGGCCAACCCGCTCAACATGGCGTTCTCGAATTCGTTGTCCTTCAAATCGTGATCGAACATCGCGACCCAAAACTCCGAACTGGCTCGGACGACGTCCTCTCGCCCGCGACTGCTCGATATCCGTCCGGATGCCGCATGCTGCAATCGTGCTAATGCTTGCTGCTGCGCGTCCGTCAATCGATACTTTGGCCGCTCCGACATTTTCGCCGTTCTCCAAATATACCGCAATATCTGCGTGAATACGCTGGCGTATTTGCGGATCGTCTGGATCTTTTGTTTGCCGTAAAATGGCTTGTCGTTGTTCGGCGCACCGTTCTCCCTTCGATTGACGCAATGCAACGCATGGCGCCCGACAATCTCCACACGACTGGTCTGGAACGAACGGCGGATCAACAACACGGTACCCTCGCATGCACGCGACAATGCCTTCTCTCGATCGGGGGCAAATCGTTCATCATCCTCCCCCAATCTTTCCTGCAACTTTCTGGTGTTGGGTTCGGCTTTGACGAATTCCGTGATCCACCGTCGATAATCGCTGGGCAAATGACGCTCCCACCCGGTGTGCTCCAACCACGGGTTTGGCTCGTATCGATTGCGTTCGGTGCGGATTTCTTCCTGCGCCTGATCCATCTCGGTGAATAAACCGTCTATCCACTCGTTGGCCTTGGTGACGACGTCGACTGTGACTGCCCGGCGGGAACTTGGCACCACCTGCACGGGAAACATCTTGCGCCATGTTCCCGTCTTGAAAAATTCCTGGCATGGTTGGTTTTCAACCCATAATTTACTGCGATCGGTGTCTTCGGTGGGCCGGCCCTTTCCACGTGGGTTCTTGTAATTGTGCGTCTTACAATGCCTCTGCATGGTGCTGCGATCTCGACATGTGTAATTGCAATCTTGGCTTTCGTTCTCAAACACGCATCGTAATCCGTTTCTGTATACTGGTATCCCCGGGATCGCCGAACTACTGGCATCGGGGTATTTCACTTGTTCTGGGATCTGTGCGACCTGCGATAAACCGCCGACAAATGCGACGACTTCGGCGCATTGCGATTTGGTGACGGTCTTGTGCTTGCTTTGGATGTGGCCTCTTATACTGGCTGGATTGACGGCGAACCGGCATCGCTTGCATATGATGATCTCGCATTCGCGCTGGTGTATAAATAATTTGTCGAATAAATCCATCTTGCGTTGCTGTATATGTGATGGGTAAATGCCGCTAATACACGTGGACCAACGGTCGCGCTTCCCTAAACAAACGGTCGCGACTTCGCGCGTCCCACGCCGGCTGTATTGGGTGGTCTATGCGCGAACTTCGCTTTCTCTGCGCCCATCTTCGGCGGCGACGACGACGTGCATCAATACGGATATCTGGGTAATAAACCTATTCGGTTTGATTGCAACGGTTTGTGCTGTCATTTGGTATCTATATTGGACATATATCTCATTGGGATTAAAATGTGGTTGACAAAATGTGGTTGACTATATTCGGGTATAACCCTTAACCGCTTTCGGTAATTGGAAAAATGTGTTTGACTCAACCACAATTAACAATTGTAGATAGA